>NW_006922769.1:22704-23500 GCF_000298275.1 Orycteropus afer afer
GTTCAGCATTTCTCAAGCTGAAAGAATTGAGGAAAAAATTTAAACCTTGAGTTGCAATCTGGAAAGATTCTATGGGCAAAACATTGAATAATGAAGGGAACATCCAAAGAAGATGGAAGGAAGTTCCAGTAAGATTGCAGATTAGGCAGAAAGACTGCACAGAATCTCTTCAACAACAACAACAAAAAAAAAGGAAACCAATTAACACAGACACAAAAGATAATCCTGGACCCCTGAGCCTTGAAGGGAAAGATATAAAAGTGGACTAAACCCCAACTAGTGGAAGAATTTGCATGAAAATACCCAAAAAGGAGACAGACGGAGCTGTGGTCTGGCAGCGATCCTGAGCAATCCTGACAGCACAGCACAGACAGCATTGAGAGTGCCGAGTGGTGGTAAAACCTAAGAATTAACCTAAAAATCAGCCCTGCTAGCCAGGAACTTCATGGAGGACTGCTCTGGTCGCTGGGGAATAAATGGAGAAGGTAAAGAGAAACGTGGGCTGAGCTGTGGACTTTTCCCTGTCCAGAGGGTGTTGCCATTTTGAATGTTCACAAGTGGCTTAACCATCTTGGATATTTAAAGAGACAGTACTCTTACAGATTTCAGGGGCTTAAGAACAGGTTCAGCTTACCAGCAAACCCAAGGACACTCTGGACATGCAGGACTTAAAAGGTGCAACATTCCTCTTGTTACTGTTATAACCCACACCAGCTTGGTGAATGGAGGTGTGGGCATCCCCCACTCTCACCTAACTTCTGGGCTCACAGGAGCTCCATCACAGTCTGTGTGCTCA
>NW_006922769.1:29300-30513 GCF_000298275.1 Orycteropus afer afer
CTTACTTGCATGTGATAGTAATGATATTATTCTATAATTTCCACAATCTGTGGGATCACCTTTCTTTGGAATGGGTACAAATATAGATCTCTTCCAGTCAGTTGGCCAGGTAGCTGTCTTCCAAATCTCTTGGCATTACCGAGTGAGTGCCTCCATTGGGGCATCTGTATGTTGAAACATCTCAATGGGCATTCTGTTAATTCCTGGAGCCTTGTTCCTTGCCAATTTCCTCAGCACAGCTTCAATGTCTTCCTTCAGTACCACTGGTTCTTGAACATATGCCACCTCCTGAAGTGGAAGAAGATCAACCAGTTCTTTTTGATAAAGTGACTCTGTGTATTCCTTCCATCTTCTTTTGATGTTTTCTGCAACATTCAATATTTTTCCCATAGAATCTTTCAGTATTGTAACTCGAGGCTTAGGTTTTATCCTCAGGTCTTTCAGCTTAAGAGATACGAAGCATGTTATTCCTTTTTGGTTTGCTAACTCCAGGTCTTTACACATTTCATTATAGTTATTGGCTTTGTCTGCTCGAATTGTTCTTTGGAATCTTCTGTTCAGATAGTTTTTCTTAACATTTCTTCCATTTGCTTTAGGTACTCTTTGTTCAAGGGCAATTTTCAGAGTCTCTTCTGACATCCAGTTCAGTCTTCTCTTTCTTTCTTGTATTTTTAATGACCGTATTGCACACTGTAGTCTTTAGTCATCATCAGTAAGTGCTTCAAGTCATCTTCACATTAAGCAAGTAAAGTTGTGTCATCTGCATATCACAGGTTGTTAATGTCTTCCTCCAATCCTGATGCCACATTGTACTTTATATAATCGAGCTACTCAGATCATTTGCTCTGCATATAAGTTCAATAAGTATTGTGAAAGGATAAAACCTTGACACATTTCCTTCTTGATTTTGAAAAATTCAGTATCCCCTTGTTCTGTTCAAATGACAGCCTCCTGATCTATGTACATGTTCTGCATGAGTACAATTAAATGTTCTGGAATTACTATTCTTCTCAATGTTATCCATAATTTGTTATGATTCACACAATTCAATGCTTTGGTGTAGTCAATAAAATGTAAGTACACATCTTTCTGGTATTGTTTGCTTTAAGCTAAAATCCATCTGACATCAGCAATGATATCCCTCATTCCACTTCCTCTTCTGAATCCAGCTGGCATTTCTGGAAGTTCTCTGTCAATATACTTCTGCAACCAT
>NW_006922769.1:35903-43271 GCF_000298275.1 Orycteropus afer afer
TTCTGGATTATGACATTTTGTGCATTAATGGTCAGTTGTGGTTTGCTATTTTTGGTTCTCTGTTCAAAAGATGCCCTTTATTATCTCTTGTAAGGTTGATCTCTTTATAAAAAATTCTCTTAGCTTCTGCTTATCTGGAAATCTCCCTATTTCACCATCATATTTGAGGGACAATTTTGCTGGGTATATAAATCATGGCTGAAAATTTTTCTCTTTCAGGGTTTTATATATATATCACCCCATTGCCTTCTCCTTGTATGGTTTCTGCTGAAAATTCAAAGCTTATTCTTACCGGTTTCCTTTGTAAGTAACTTTTTTTTTTTTTCCTTAAATGCTTTCAGGATTCTTTCTTTGTCTTTGGTGTTGATGAGTTTGATGATTATATGTCTTGGGGTCTATTCTGTTTGCTGTTCATTGGACTTCCTGAATGGATATATTCTCATCTTTCATCATATCGGGGAAGTTCTCTTCAAGCAAATCTTGGACAATTTTCTCAGTGGTTTTATTTTTCTCTTCCTGTTCTGGGATTCCAATGACATGTGGGTTATTCATTTTGATGGTGTCCCACATGAACCTTAGACTTTCTTCATTTTGTCTTGATCTTGTTTCTGATTGATCTCTTTCCAAAAATATATTCATGTATTTGTCTTCAGTGTCATTAATTCTGTCTTCCATTGCATCAATTCTACTCCTTAGCCCCTTCAATGTGTTATCTATTTCTGACAATTTAATATTAATCTTCTGGATTTCTATCTGTAGATTTTGAGTCATTTCTAATTTTTCACTTATTTTGTCATTTTGTTTTTGTGCTTTCTTCTGAAATTCTTCTAGGGTTTTGTCTTTGTTTTCCTTGGTCAGTCTCTCAGTCCATTGAATATACTTAACTATAGCCCTTTTGAATTCCTTATCAGGAGTTTCCATGCTGCTTCTTCCTCATAGATGTGGTCTGGTTTGGTATCCTGCTCCCTTGTTTCTACCACTTATCTTGCTTCTTCTGTGGACTGTGATGATCTCTGTTGTCTCTGTGTCAATGTGTTATCTCTGACACATTGTGACTTTGTTGTATTTAAATATCTGTTAACTGTTTTTTGAAGAGCAGCTTAGGGTGAGTTATGCTCTTCTTGTTTATCATTGGCTTGTTGGTGGAAAAGGAAGTAGTGAGTCTCACTCAATAAGTGAAGATGCAGGAGGATTGGGTATAGTTGTGTTGTATGTGGATTGTTGCTGTCTCTCACTCAGTTAGGCAAAAATAACAATTGAAAAACCATCAAAAAAGTAAAATCAAATGGACAGAAAACACACCATGTAATCACATATGAACAGTAACCAAAAAAAGAAAAGAAGGGGGGGAAATTGCAATATCTGGGGAGAAGGGAATAAGACAAAAAATGTAGATAAGGAGAATAATGAAGAAAAAACATGAGGAAAAGGGAGAAAAAAAAAAAAAGGAATTGGGTTAAACATGAGAAAGAAAAAAAGAATTGGAACCAGGAACAGGGAAAAGACGAATAGCTGAAAACTAGACCCTAGGAAGGGAGGAATAAATAATAATAATGAAAATGACAAAAGTAATAATAATTACAGTTGTTTGAAAACAGCAAAATCAAACAAACTAAAAAGAAAAAAATATATATCTGTCCGGGGCATGGCAGGGCATGCAGGCTCCTTCCCAGCACATAAACTGGGATGGAATTCCTACTGGCTTAGAATGTGGATGGAAGTAATGAATGGCCATACCTCCATTTACCCAGAGGGTGTAGGATATAAGAGAAACAAGATGAATGTTGTGTCTTTCCAATCATCAGCTACTGAAATGTCCTTCTGGTTCCTGTCAAGTGGAGCCTGTATTTAAGTGCTTGGAATATGGGAGATCACTGTTACTTTAAATATCCAAAATAGTCAAATCGCTGGTAAACATCAAAATGTTTGTGCCCTCTGGACAGGCAATAGTCCATAGCACAGCCCTGCTTCCTCTTCACTGTTTGTCCTTTTATTCACCAGCCACCAGCCACCAGCCACCAGAGCAATCTGCAATGCAGGCCCTAGCTAGCAGTCCTGATTTTTAGGTTAGTTCTTAGGTCTTAACCCCACTTGCCAATATCCAAGCTGTATGTGCCATCAGGATCGCTGCCAGATGGTAGCTCCATATGTCTCCTTTTTTGGTGTTTTCATGCAAATTCTTCTGTTTGTTGGAGCTTAGTCTTCTTCTATGTCCTTCCCTTCAAAGCTCAGGGGTCCAGGATTATCTTCTATATCTGTGTTAATTAGTTCTATTTTTTAATTGTTGAAGAGGGTCTGTGCAATCTTTCTGCCTATTCTGCCATATTACCGGAACCTATTGAAACATTCTTTATGATGATGAGTGTCACTCCATTCCTTTTTAATTTGTCATTTCCAGCATCATAGATCATACAATTGTCTGATTCAGAATGTCCAAAACCAGTCCATTTCACTAATGCTTAGGATATCAATGTTTTTGCATTCCATTTCATTTTTGACAACTTCTAATTTTCCTAGATTCATATTTCACCCATTCCATATTCGTATTATTAATGGATATTTGTATCTGTATTTTCATTTTGAATCATGCCACATCAGTAAATTAAAGTCCCAAAAGCTTTACTCCATCCATGTCATTAAAGACTACTCAATTTTAAAGAGGCAACTCTTCCACAGATGTATTTTGAGTAATTTACAACTTGAAGGGCTCATCTTCCATCACTATATCAGACAATGTTTCATCTTTATTCATAAAGTTTTACATTAATATGTCAGACAGTGTTTCACTGTCATTCATAAAGTTTTCACTCCCAAATATTTGAGAAGTACATGGCCCTTCCTTCTTCAGAATCTGTCTTAGTCTGGAAGCTATGCTGAAACCTGTTTACCATGAGTGACAATGCTAGTATTTGAAATACCAGTGGAATATCCTCCAGCCTTACCGAAATATACAAACCACCACAGTACAACAAACTGACAGACACATGGTACTTTAATGGTATATCAAAAATTCTATTATAATCACATTCCAATATACTCTTTTATATTCTATACCTTGTAATTCAGCATATCCAAGTAGTATATTTCTCTTGAACTTCCTTAATATTCCCTTACATTCTGAATCTAGATACTTTTTTCTTAACATGGATAAAACAACAATGAACTGAACCATGTCTTCACAGACTTCATTGAAGCCTTCTCATAAAGTTTTCAAGTATAATATCTAAAATGTAAAATGTTCCTGTTCTCCTACCTCGTTCAAAATATCAATAATATGTTCTTCTGTTCTTTTGATGTAATTTCTTCTCCCATAAATTCTTTTTATCTCCTGGAAATTTGTCTACCTAAGGACAAATGGTAACTTATCTAACACAACTGTCACTAATTAGCCTAAGACACATTTTAGGAAAGAAAATCAACATTAGGTTAGATTACAGCTATTAAAAATTTCCCTCACCCTCTTTACCAAAAGGAAATGCAGAATTGCTAGGATCTAAAGAATGTTACACAGAGTGGATTACCAGTTAGTTTTAAAATAGCTTCCATCTTAATGTCATGCCTAAAACTTTCATCACTTAATCTTTACCTTGAGAGGTTCACATGAAATTGAGCTCTGACAATATCATGACAACTGTTTCTCATCTTTCCACCCTGGGTCTTCTATATATGTGTATCCTCTTTGTGTGTGTGTATGTGTGTGTGCAGGAAAGGAACAATTAAAAATTGGAATTTTAGCTCAGATATACAATGGAATCAGATATTCAATGTATATTACAGTTTGCATCAACTCAATACCTAAAATTTATTTCCCTTGCATAAGATCAATAGCAATAGCTGCAATGTTAGTGGAAGACACTTCTGACATAATCTTAGAGTACCCATCCCCAGTAAATGGTACTTTATGCTGTTCAGACTTATCTTGTCCCTGGAGATATTCAATAAGTTTTCACTTCCAAACTCATTTTCCATGAATTGGTGTTCTTCCTTCCTGTTTATATTACTAATCATAGGTGACATATCTTTAATCCCACCACCTCAATCCTTCTCCGAGAGGATGGAGAATGTCATGATTATTTTACTTTATGTCGATCAGAGTAAGGAATTAGATATTATTTAAAGATGCACAGCTTATTAACATGTCAACACTGATAATCTCTTTCTTTTTGGATATTAGCAATAGAAAGTGTTTTAAGGAGCCATTTTGAAGTACAGTGTGAACAAAAATCTGGAAACCATTGATATCATCCTGCAACTCTAGAACACAAGATATGAATGGAATTCACTCAATAGCATTCCTAGCAATGTTCTGAAGAATTTCTGAGTGGGCTTCCACACTACCACATCTTGAAGAACTAACACAGGTGATTTTCTTGTAGCCAGCCCACTCTATCAACTGTCTTCAACACTGAAATGAAGAAAGTATATATGTATGTATTTACACACAGACACACGGACACACACACATATGCATGCATACATATGTGTATACACACACACATATATATATATATATATATATATATATATATATATTTGAATTAATTAATACTTCACTAAAATGTTTGACCAAAGGTAAAGAAAAGTAAATTGCTTGGTAGATAATGACTAGAAAAATGAATTTAAAAAAATGAATTCTTTCTTTACTACTTTAAAGTGATAATCAGTAGATAGATTCAAAGCCAAAATTTGAAAGATAACACTATAGAAGTAGCACAAAATATAGATACCCTTTTAATTTTGAGTTAGTACATTCTATGTGGGAGCTCTGGTAGCATAGTGCCTAAGGCACCTGATTGCTAACAAGAAGGCTGGTGGTTCAAACCCACCAGCCACTCCTCAGAGGGAAGGTTGGGAAATCTACTTCCATAGTGATACTGCCTCAGAAACCCAAGGAGGTGTCACTATGAGTTGGGTACAACTCAACAGCACATAACAAACAACAACAGCATTCTTCCTATACAATAACCAGAAGATGCAGACAAAATATTTTATTGCTATTAAAATAATCTTTTCAAAAATAGAACCACAAAAGACATGATTTCCCTTGACCTTAATTAGCAAGGAATAAGTATAAGATATGAACATAGATAAACACATTTTCAAGTCCAAAGACTATGGCCAGAAACCCAATAATGATGGTACAAAAATATTTTTTAAAATTCACATGTTGGCCATATGAGTTCCTATGTTGTTATTGTTATATACCATTGAATCAGACCCAACTCATAGCGACCCTTCCTTAGGTTTCCAAGGCAGTATCACTATGGAGGTAGATTGCCCCATCTGTGAGTTCCTATATTTCTGCCAATTATGAAAACTTCTAAACCACTAGAAATTTGACAAATGCAACTCAGATGAAAGTAAACCATAATTTTATAAAGATAAGAGTGATATGAATTATGTAACTGGGTTTTGCTTGCTTAAACATGAATATGGAGTAAGTGTGAACCCAATGAATTGTTGGTAGGAGCATGAATGTGTGAAAGAATGTTGAAAAATTTAGTAAACTGTGGTTAGGATGCTTAGACATACATAGATTAGGGAAAATTATTGTGAGTGTTTTAAGGGACAAAACAGCAGTTAAATATGAAGTTAGTAGCAATTTCCATAACTTTCACTGGCTCATTTGATTTAAATAAAACAAAAGTCAACTTACATCATGGTAATATTTATTGGAATTTGTTAAAACACACACACCTATATGCACAGATAAACATATTCCATTTGAATTCATCTTTATGTAACAATTATAGTTGAAGGAGGAATAATCATGAAATTTGTCCGAATATGGATACAAATCATGACTGTAATTTTCAGATTCAAGATTTAATTATTAGAATAGCTCAAGTTTATTTATCTGGAAATCATGGAAATAATAACAATCTTTTTTTTTTCTTAAGTAAAAATTCCTTCCAATTCTGGAATAAATCTTCTTAACTGTACACTAGTAAACTAAAAGTTTTCAGAACTACATATACAACACTGTAATAGCAGATTTTAAGAGTATTGAGAGAGGAAAAAAGTACTATTTTCTCTCAGATGGAAATAATCATAGAATCTATATTAAATTCTAAGATTCATACCATCACAAGCTATCCAAGTCATATTAGTGTCTAAATCAGACACAAGTTATGTTTTCATCTTTTCTCTCTCTAAATAATTATTTTAAACATTGCATCTTTATCAGAAGTGTTTGTCATATAACAGGCATTTGCATATGTTGTTCACCATCTTCCTTTTATTTCATGGATACAAGAAAGCAATATCTGTGTCCTTAGTGTGTGTATCAATTGTCTCCCCATCCCCCCTTGGCACTGTTAATACTCAAAATGGGAACTCTGAATTCTAAATCTCTGAGAAATTTGGAATAAATCTTTTGTTGCTTATGTACACTGATACATATGGGCTTTCTTGGAGGAGGAAGTATTTCTCCTTGTAATTACCTAAAAATAATTATAGATTGTCTACTTATAGATACATAAATGCAGGTATACTGAAATAAAGGATTAAAATCCAAATATACGATGAAGTACACATGATGAAAAAATCATATTATATTTGAAAAAAATATTTGCAAACAAACAAACAAAAAACAATTTAGCTCAAAAAGAATGTCATCCTTAAGTATTACACTTAAAAAAAAAATCTGTATGACACCAATGGCAATAACTAAACAAGAGAAGAGAAGTTTAGGGGGAGTGAGTCTAAATCAATGGAGGCGAAACAAGTAGAGTAAACAGCGATGTCAAAAAAAGTGAAGAATGTAACCAATGCCTCTGAACAGTATGTGTAGAAATATTTAAATGAGAACATATGTTGATGTGCATATTGTCACAAAAAATAAATAAATTAAACTCTTTAGGCATTATTATTATTATTGTTATTATTATTTACTGTTAGGTAAGCATGCGTTTTACCAAAGCTTTGCCAAACACAGTACTCGTGAGAAAATGATTGACTTCCCTGGATTTTTTTTTTTTTTTTCATTTAAAAGAACTTGTGATTAGTAAGACAACTCAGTACACTGAATATTTAACACAAAGCATTTGACATTCAAATAGGGTGAGTAAAAGAAATAATAATTAATTGTATCCAAGTAAAGCTTTTTCCAAATTGCTGTCTTCTGATCATTCATATGACAATCTACTTCCATAGAGATATTGTCTTGGAAACCCAAAAAGGGTTTGCTATGAGTGTGATCCGACTTGATAGCAGTGAGGTGTTTTTTTTCCCCAAAAAATGACAAAATGTTTAGAATTTTAACTATGTCTACTTTTTTGGGTTATAGAATATGCTTATTTAAAAATTATTTACAGTAAAAAACAAAACAAAACAAAACAAAAAACACAATAACTCTCTAGGGGACCT
>NW_006922769.1:44911-55880 GCF_000298275.1 Orycteropus afer afer
TTTTTTTTTTAGTAGTTATCAGGATTTTCTAAAAGTTGAAAAAGCACAAGTTCTTAAAAATGTTTTTAAGTCAGTGTTGGCTTAATGACATTTCAAAGTTACTGCATCATAATAATGGAATCAATATACTTACTGTGGAAAAAAAATGCCAACATTGTGTATGTATATATATTTTATTACTAAGCAAATGTAGCTATAAAATGTGTAACAGAAGATGAAGTAAGAGAGGAAGTATGAGCTCACCCCTCACATCTCAACTATGTTAACAATAAATCTCTGAAAGGTCCTCAAAATCACCAACATTAGTAGTATTTCTCATGAAATAGTTGAAAGTCAGAGCTTCAGAATGAAAAACTATTATATTGGCTAGTATCACACAATATAAACCTCCTAAACTAAACCATAGATACAGTTGATACTTTGTTATCTCTAAGAAGATAATGAGGAAAGAAAATTATCTGACAAAATCCGGAGGTAATTGCAGGGATTTTTACCGAGAAATCAGTAGGAAGACTTGGGCAATAATTCAGGGGGAAAAAAAAAAAAAATCTGAAAGAACTGTAACCTTCTTCTTTCCCAAAAGACCTCCTCACCTCTCCCAAACTCCCATTCTACTTTCATAGGCCCATTCATTCCTGGTATCTATCCTATTATGGTTACTATCTTCCTTTCAGTTTCCATTTTCTTTCTTCTCTTCTCCCTTTCGTATTCTCATAATTAGACCCCTGACTTTCCACTCCTCCTTTACAAAAAGCTTCTCACCCTAATTTAGTATCTTAATCTAATTCACCATCAACTCTTTACCTCTGGAAGATCTCTACTACTTTCAAATCTTCCAAAGGACAGAGAAAGTGCTATATTACTTGTTGTTGTTGGGTGCCCTCGAGTCAGACCTGACTTCTAGTGACCCCTCCTTAGGTTTCTGAGGCAGTATCACTATGGAAGTAGATTTGCCAACCTTCCTTCAGAAGAGTGGCTGGTGGGTTTGAACCTCCAGTCTTCTGGTTAGCAATCAAGTGATTTAGACACTATGCTACCAGAGCTCCCAGTATATTACTTAGGATATCTATTAGAAAGACTAGGGGACGCTTGAGCTTGGTTTAAGAAGTCAAAAAAGAGCTACAGAAAGTGAAAATTTAGCCAATTATGCTGAGCATAACATGCACTCCATGTGTGCTAAAATCTTAGGAATAAGATAACAATCTGTAAAGCTTCTCCTTACAGTATTTTTCATATTAACTGTGGAGTAATCTTATTATACCTACAAGAGTATATGATGCACATAGGTGAAGAGGTAGTTTGCACAGAACAAGTGAGTACTCTGTGGTTTGAAATCTAGAAGGTGTCAGGGTTGTATCCTTTGACCATACTTATTCAATTTGTACATTGAACAAGTAATCCAAGAAGCTAGACTATATGAAAAACATCACAACATTAAGACTGAAGGAAGACTCTTTAACAACCTGTGATATGCAGATGACACAAGCTCACTTTCTGAATGTGAACACGGCTTGAAGCACTTCTGACAAATATCAAAGACTGCAGTCTTCTGTATAGATCACACCTCAATATAAAGAAAATCCTCACAACAGGACTGATAAGCAACATCATGATAAACTGAGAAAATATTGATATTATCTAACATTTCCTTTCACTTGGTACTACAATCATTACCAATGGCAGTGAAAACAAACCAAAACAAACAAGCAAACAAAAACTCAGTACCATAAGGTCAATTTTGCCTCATACCCATCCCCATCGGTCTTCTAAGGCTATAAATGTTTATGGAAGCAGACTGCCCCATCTTCCTTCATGGAGTGTCTGGTGTGTTCAAACCACCAACCTTTTGATTAGCAGACAAATACCTTAATCAATACCCAAGCAGAGTTCCTTAACCATGGCAGTAGCCGTATAAAAATTCAAACAATTTATTCTATTGGGTAAATCTACAAAAGACTTATTTAAAGTTTTCAAAAAGCAAAGATGTTGCTTTGAGGAGTAAGGTGCACTTAACCCAAGCCATAGTATTATCAATCTCTTCATATGCAAGGCAATGAATAATTAAGAACAATTAAGTATTTATGCATTTGAATTATGGTGTCATTTAAGGTTATTGAATATACCATGACCTGACAAAATAACAAATTTCTCTTGGAAGAGATAAAGTCAGAATACACTCCCAAGAAACCAGGATCGTGAGCATTCAACATGTGCATTTTAGACATGTTATCAGGAGACACCTGTACATGGAAAGGACATCATTTTTGGTACATGGCCAGGGAAAAGAGGAAGGTGAAATCAATTGACACAATGACTGCAACAATGCGCTAAAACTAGTGATGATTGTCAGGATGGTGTAGGATGGACAGTGTTTCATTATGTTGCATATAGTTTCACACAGTCGAAGGTGTCTCGACAGCATCTAACAACAACAACAATATCCAGAGTCTATAAAAAAAGTTCCACATTTTTTCTCAAAACTTGGTGTTGTATTAAAAATAATGGCAAAGGGATGGAATTTCTTGGATGCTATTTTTAATTCTTGGACTTATTCTGAATAACTTTATTATTTCACAATAGGGAGAACCTTGAATTAGGTGTGTAAATTATGATACTAGCAAAAATCATCCCAGAAACTGAGAAATTTTGACGATTGATATGTTTCTATAACTGAATAATGGGGTCTGATTTTTTTCTCTGATGCCATTGTGGCAGAACAACTCATGGAGCATTATCAATAAAGATGTATGCTTAAGCTATTTCTGTTTCTGAAACTATATTATTATCAATTAAATATTATATCATGTAGTCTGAAAACAAGATATGTAGTAGAATTAAGTTTATTTTGTATCTTCTGTATTTCATAAAATTACATTAATGGCATATGTAATGAAGTTAACAACTGGGAGTCAAACAATTTTTGAATTTTTATCTATAGAATATTACATAGTAATTTCTTTGAGTGGCTTTTAATATATGTACATATGAACATTCATATATATACAAAAATAAAAAATTTCCTCATGAACCTGCTTCCTCAAAATTTACATTCTTAACAAAACTGATTTATAAAAATAAATATTCCTCAGTAAAATACATGGTATTTAATTTTCATGGAAATGAATTAGTATCTGCATGATCAGAATAGACTTACTTAGTTTTGAAGTTAATGTTATAATGCTTTCAACAGATGTAATTCAGTTTGGAAAGTATAAATTTGTCTGTACAAAGAGAATCCGTTTTTGCCTTTAATAAGCATCACCTGTGTAGTGCGAGAATCATTGGCTACATAAAATTTTCTTAAATAATTGGAATATTTAAAGGGGGGTACTAGTTGGGGGTGGGGAATTAAACAGTTTCTACTAAGCATAACCTTTTGCTTACTTGACACAGAAGCATCATAATATCCTTATATTTCAAAGAGTCACCATATGGAAATTTTCAATTCCTTATCTTTCTTCTTTACATGAATATTTTTCTCTGAGAGTGCATCTTTCTACTGATTTCAATCCTGTACATTCTTATATGTCAGCTCTTTCCTAACTGGTTATTCTATTTTACATAAGAAGTTTATTTACTTTATTCTCATTTGCTCAAGATAATATATCTCATCAATCTAGTCCTCAACATGAAGGACAAGCAGAAGAAAAAATCCTTTCATACAAAGTTGATACTAATCCCTGTAAGTGGTAATGAAATCCCAATATCACTTACGACCACATCAGTAAGCAAATTTCATAAATATCTATTTGGTTTGGATCACTTTCTACATAATTACCCTTAATATTTCAATACAAAATTAATTTTCAGAGGAATTGCGCTTTAACTTCTCTAGAGATTTCAGCTGCTTCTCTGGCATATAGATGATGGAAATCAAACTATGTTCTATTCATATGTTTGTATGTTCAAGATGAATTTTTGTTTAAATTTTCAATGCAAGTATCTTCCTGTCATATATCAGCTTAGTATCTTCTATCGACTTGTGGCACAAGATAAATGTATTTTTATCTTATCCAAACATCACCAAAAGATCATAAATTAACATAAAATTTGTGAAACCAGTGATGAATCTATTGAAAGGTATTCACACATTGATCTTAAAATATAAATTTTGGAAAATGTGTGAAAAGTAGGGTCTGATATATGGGAGGGAACATTAAATATATAGAGAAGCATAAAAATATATATATGCATTTGGGTTCCTTGAAAATACACATGCACACACAAAAGGAGGTAGTGGGATAGAGAAAATTCATGTAATAATGCATGGGTTGAGATTTCACTAAAAAAAAAAAAGCTCTTAACCTTATCTTGCTAATTCTAAGAACACTCAATATGGTATCGTGGGCAGGAAAAAAACGGGATTTTTTTCTCTTCTGAAACAGAAGCTGAGAAAATTGTCAAGGGGGCCATGTGCAGCTTTACATGCACTAAAAACTGAGGATAATGAGATTTCAGTGTGGCATTGGAGGATTCTCAAAATCATGAACAGATTCACACCTATAGAGCATACAAAAGCTCTTTCAGCAAATAGTGGAAAGGTACATATTTCCTAATCAGCTTTCCTTTGCATTAAAAATTATGAACAGATATCTTAGCCTACTAAGCATTAAAAAAATAATAAAATAAATGAGATATTACGAATAAATCTTTTTTTTTTAACAATATAAAAAGCAATTATAGACTTGGATTTCACCAGATGGAATACATCTGTGGAAAGAGACAATGGAGAATCTCAATATCTTCAGCTCAAACAAGGCCAGGAGTTGATCATCAATTGCTCATATGCAAGATCCTATTTAAGTTTAAGACAATTAAACCAAGTCCATGAGAGCCAAAAATGATCTTGATTATATCCCACCTCAATTTGGAGACCATCTGAAACACAGATACAAGATCTTAAACATCATTTACTGAATACCCAATGAATTGTGGGATGACATCAAGAACATCATACATGCAGAAAGCAAAAAGTGATTAAAAAGACAGGAAAGGAAGACCAAAATGGATGTCAGAAGAGACTCTGAAACTTGCTCTTGAATAGAGAGCAGCTAAAGCAAATGGAAGAATTGACAAGATAAAGGAGCTGAGCAGAAGATTTCAAAAGTAGTTCAAGAAGAAGTCAATTATTATAATGAAATGAGCAAAGACTTGGAGTTAGAAAACCAGTAGGGCAGAACATGCTAGGCATTCCTCAAGCTGAAAGAACTGAAGAAAACATGCAAACCTCAAGTTGCAATATTGAAAGATTCTACAGGAAAAAATTGAATGATGTAGGAAACACCAAAATAACCCTGAAGTATCACTAGTACCAAGTACCAGGCTACAGATTAATACATAGACATGTGAGAAGACTATGTGGGAGTAGACAAACAGGAATACACCCTAGACCAAGCAAAGATTTGGCTGAAGATAATCCTACATATACACTTGTGCTACAAAATTAGCCAAATACATTACAGAAGCAACAGAAGACAAGGTGGCAGGAAATTTGGAGAGCCATCCAAACATCTTATGAGAGAAAATCATCAGGCTTGGATGCTGAAGACCATAGTTTCAGGGATATAATGCTCAATTGGCACACATAGTTCATAAAAATTTTGTTCTACAATCTACTTTGGTGAGTAACAACTGGGGTATTAAAGTCTTTTGAATGACCACCTAAGATGCACCTATTGGTAGTCCCTCAGCTGGAATAAAGAAGAGTGAAGAAAATCAGAGTCATCTGGAAACAATTAGCCCAAAGATAAGATGGGCCATGAGGAGTCAGCCTCTACAACCCAAGACCAGAAGATCTAGATGGTGCCTGGCTGCTCAGGAAGGAATCAAACCTGGAGATCCTGGATACAGTGGGAAGAAAAATGTAGAACAAAATTTACAAATGCAGAAATGACCAAAATTACTGGTAAGATATAGATTTGCTGAACCCTTGAGACTATGGCACAGGGTTATCCTTCAAGCCTAGAAATGCACTCACTTACATGAATTTGCTTTCAGCACAACAGTAGAAAGACCTACATGAAGAACACCTACCCCTGGGTAGGTACCCACCTAATCTAGGGAGATACACTCCTAGGATCAAGCACCCATGAGATACAAGAAGGGTGGCATTCATACACAAGGAAAGCTGGACAGACAAGAATGCATGGATGATAGGAGCACAGGGAGTGGGTGGACACAGGGCGACAGGTGGAGCAGAGTTTCTTATGATTGGGGATGGTAATTAGAACCCTGAAACCAGATGTGCAAGAACTGTGAAATATAAAACAAGTTTATTATGTAAATTTGCACCCAAAGCACAATAGAGAAGAAGAAGGAGGAGGAGGAGAAGGAGAAGAAGAAGAAGAAAAAGTAGAGAGAGAGGGAGAAGAAGAGGAAGGAAGAGAGTAAGAAGATGGAAGGAACACAGAGTTACTGTACCAAAAAGAATAGGTCAATATTCATCCATTTCAGGAGGTGGCATATGATAAAGAACTAATAGCTTAAAGGAGGGAATTGAAGTTTCACCGAAGGAATTGTTGAAAAACAAGGCTCCAGGAATTGATGGAATGCCTATTGAGATATTATAACAAACGGTTGCTGTGCTGGAGGCACATACTCATCTATGCCAAGAAATTTAGAAGACAGCTACCTGGCCATCTGACTGAAGAAGATTAAAGACTACAGTCCGGGAGTATGGGTTACATCTCAATATAAAGAGAACAAAAATCCTCACAACTGGACCAGTAAGCAACATCATGATAAATGGAGAAAAATATAAAGTTGTTAGATTTCCTATTACTTGGTTCCACAACCAACACCAATGGAAGCAGCAGTGAAGAAATCAGATGACGTATTGCATTGGGCAAATCTGCTGCAAAAGACCTATTTCACGTGAAGAAAAGCAATGATGTCTACTTGAGGACAAAGGTGTGCCTAACCTAAGTCTTGATATTTTCAGTGGTCTCTTACACATGTTAGAGCTATGCAATTAATAAGGAAGACAGAAGAAAAGTTGATGTTTTTGTTAAGTGGAGCTTGAGAAGAATGCTAAGAGTACCAAGGTCTACTAAAAGGATTAATAAATCTGTCATAGAAGTGCAGCCAGAAAGTTCCTTGGAAGGAAGAATGACCAGACTTCATCTCACCTACTTTGGTCATTTTGTCAGAAGGAACCATTCCCTGGAGAAGTATATCATGCTTGGTAAAGTGGAGGGTCAATGAAAAAGGGGAAGGCCCTGAACAAGATGGACAAACACAGTGGCTGCAACAATGAGCTCAATTATAGCAAGGATCGTGATGCTGGCACAAGACCGAGCAGTGTTAGGTTCTGCTGTGCATCAAATTATTATGAGTTGGAGATGACTTGACACCATCTAACAACAAAAAAATAATCAAGCTCATATTTTGGCTCTCATGGACTTGTTTTGTCTACAGCTCCATCTTGAAATTTCATATGATCAATTTATAGGCTGTTCCTGAGTCAGCTCCTGCCTTCTTTTGACTGACGATATTGAGCTTCTCCATCACCTCTTTCTACAGATGATCTGATTCCTGTATTCCATCTGGTGAGGTCTACATGTATCATCAACATTTATGTTGTTGAAAAAAGGTACGTGCAGTGAACAACTTTTTGGTCTTGCAAAATTCTATCATGTGGTCTCTGACATCATTTATTTTGCCATGGCCACATTTTCTAACTACCTGAGATTCTTCTTTATTTTCAACTTTCACATTATAATCACCAGTAATCATGAATAATCTTGATTGCATATTTGGTCAACTTCAGCCTTCAGACATTGCTAAAAGTCTTAAATTTCCTGTTCTTTGGCTTTGGTGGTTGGTACTTAAATTTGAAAACTAGTAGTATTAACCGGTCTGGTTTTTAGACATATGGCTATTATCCTGTCACTGACAACATTGTCCCTCAGGATAGATCTTGAAGCATTCCTTGTAAAAATGAATGCCACACCATTCCTCTTCAATTTGCCATTCCCAGCATAGAAGATCATATAGTTTTCGGTTTCAAAATGGCAAAACTAGTCCATTTCAGCGCACTGATGCCTAAGATATCAATGTTTATGCATTCCATTTCATTTTGACAACTTCTAATTTTTTTTCAAAGTCATACTTTGCACTTGCCATCTTCCAATTATTATTGGGTGTTTTTATCTGACTTCCCATTTTGAAGACATGCCACATCAGCAAAGGGAGGTCTTGAAAACTTTAGTTCATTCATGACATTAAGGTCAACTTTATTTCTAGGAGGCAGCTCTTCCCAAGTTTTGTTTTGACTGATTTACAACCTGAGGAGCTCATCTTCTATCACTATATCGGACAACTTTTGTAAAGTTTTCTAGTAAAATATCAGACCATTTTTCACTGACATTCATTAGTTTTCCACTGGCCAATACTTTGAGAAGAAGATGGCCCCTTCCTTCTTCAGAGTCTGTCTTAGTCTGGAAATTCTACTCAAACTAGTCTACCATGAGTGACCTTGCTGGCATTTGAAATACTGTTGGCATGTCCTACAGCCTCACAGCAACATGCAAGCCACCACAGGATATGAGTGGTATTCTCTCAACAGCATTTCTAGCAATACAATCATTCTGAAGAATTTCTAGGAGGCTCCCCCACTACCACATTTTGCTGCACTAACACAGGTGATCTTCTAGTAGCCTGCTGTACTCTATCAACTGTCTTCAACACTGAAAGTATATGTATTTGTAGATATATATACATATATACTTATATATATATATGCATATGTGTGCATGTATATATATATGTATATATATGCACATACACACATATGCACACACATACATATATATATTCAAATATATTCAAATTAATTGAATAATTTAAAAAAATTTTGACCAAAGATAAAGAAAATTTGATTTCTTGGTAGATAGTCATTGGAAAAAAATGAATTTAAAAATGTATTCTTCCTTTACTACTTTAAAATGATAATCAGCAGAGAGATTCAAAGCTAAAATTTGAAAGATAACACTACAGAAGTAACACAAAATATAGATACCCTTGTAGTTGTGCATTAGTACAGACATTTGATGATATCTAATGCCAGAAAAAATAATTTTTTGGTATTAAAATAAAATGATCTCTTCAAAAACAGAACTACAGAGAAGGTGGTTTCCTTTGGTCTTAATTGGCAAAGAATGAATATAAGATATGAATATAGATAAAAAATATTTTCAAATCAAAACACTATGGCCAGAAACCCAATGATGATGGTATAAAAATAGTTTTGAAGTTCACATATTGACCATTTGAATTCCTATTTTTCTGCCAATTATGAGACGTTCTAACCCACTGGAACTAGAATTTGAAAAATTCAATTTAGATGAAAGTGAACTACAACTTTACAAAGATAACCATGGTGTTAATTTTATAACAGGGTTTTACCTGCTTAAACATGGATATGGAGTAAATGTGATATTGATGACCTCCTGGTGAGAGCATTTATATATGAATGAATGTTGAAAAATTTAGTAACTGAGAGTTGGAATGCTTAGACATTCATGGGTTAGGGAATGGAGAAATAAATTGCTGTGAGTGTTATAAGGGATGATGCAGCAGTTATATATGAAGTTAGTAATAATTTCTATAACTTTCATTGGCCCATTTGAATTAAATAAAACAAAATTTGATTTGCATCACAGTAACATTTATTGGAATTTGTTAAAACACACAGACATATGCACAAATATTCAATACCCTTAAAAACTGCTTTTAATTTATATTTAACATAAATTAATCCTTAGTTGACTATTATATTTGAAGGAGGAATAATTGTGGGATTTGTCCAAAGATGGATACAAATCATGACTGTAATTGTTCGATTCAAGATTCAATTATTAGAATAGCTCAAGTTTATCTAATTATCTGGAAATCATGGAAATGATAACAATCTTTTTTTCCTAAGTCTTGATTACCTCCAATTATGGAATAAAGCTTTTTATAGAGACACTCGTTTCAGAGTTACATATACAATATTGTAAAAGCAATTTTTAAGGGTATTGAGAGAGAAAAAAAAAATATCTATTTTCTATCAGATTAAAATAATCATGGAATATATATTAAATTATAGTTTCTTATTATAATTCTCATGGTTTCCATCTTTTAAATTACCAAATCCCTCAGAGTCACACCATCATAAGTTATTCAAATCATGTCATTGTTGAAACCAGACATATATGTCATATTTTATCTTTTCTCTCTCTAAATGATGATTTATTTTTAACATTGCATCTTTATCAGAAATTTTATTTTTTTCATATGATAGGCATTTTTTATATGTTGTTCATCATCCTCATTTTATTTCAAGGATACAAGAGAGCAATATCTGTGCCCCTAGTGTGTACACCATCTTTATTTCTTTTATTTTTTTTTCTTGGCACTGTTAACACTCAAAATGGGAATTCTCAATTTTAAGTCCCTGAGAACTCTGGAATAAACATTTTGTTATATATGTATACTGATACAGATGGGCTGTCTTGGGGGAGTAAGTAATTTCTCCTTGTAATTATCTAAAATAATTATAGATTGTGTGTTTATAAATACATAAATACAAGTATATTGAAATAAAGAATCATAATTCAAATGTAAAATGAAATAAACATGATGAAAAAATAAAATTACATTGAAAAGAGCACTTGAAATAAATAAGAACAATTTAGTTCAAAAAGAATATCATCCTTAAGCATTTCGCTTAAAAACTATGGGACCAAAAGGACAATAACTAAAGAAGAGAAGAGCTTTTTAAGCGGAGGGAGTCTAAATTAATGGAGGTGACACAAATAGGCTATATTTAATAAGGATGTCAAAACAATGTAAAGAATATAACTAATGCCTCTGACAGTATGTGTAGAAATACTTAAATAAGAGCATACTTTGTTGTGTACTTTGTCATCAAAGCTTAAAAAAAAATACTCTTTGGTCATTTTCTTTTACATATACTGTTAGATAA
>NW_006922769.1:56121-57062 GCF_000298275.1 Orycteropus afer afer
TTTAAAATTTTACCTACATGTACATTTTTGAAGTTATAACATATGCTTATTTAAATATTTCTTGGAGTATAAAAAAAAAAAATATCTTTCTAGAGGGCCTTTGAAGATTTATTACACATTCTGCTGAGAGCACTCTTGATCCCCCTGTTCCTCAAGCTAAAGATGATGGGGTTTATGAAGGGGGACACCATGGAGTAGAACATAGCAGTGAGAAGGCTTTGAGTACTAGATACCTCGGAGATGGGCCCAAACAAGCAAATATCCCAGAGATTATGAACAATATAATAGTAGCTATCTGGGGGCAGCAGGTACATAAAGCTTTGTTTCGGGCTTCTACAGATCGCATCTAGAGCACAGTAGAGAATATGTTAACACATGAGATGAATAAGATGATGAAGAAAAATAAGACAATGCAAGAACTTACCACAAGGACTACTGTCTCAGAAAATTGCACAGACTGGGATGAGATGCTTATTACTTGAGGAATAGCACAAAAAAACTGGTGAATGACATTGGATTTTGTGAAGGGAAGTCTAAATATGGTGTCTGTGTGAGCTGCAGAATCGACCAGCCCACAGGTCCACGAGGCCCCTGTGATCTGTGTGCAAAAACGTGGTGTGAGGATGAGCTGATAATGCAGAGGGCGGCAAATGGCAACATAACAGTCATAGGACATGACCACAAGGAAAAAGAACTCTGTGGATCCATACAAGAGAAACAGGAAAGTTTGAGTAATACATTCTTTGAGAGAGATCAGCATACTGTCCATTAGAGAATTCACAATTGCTTTAGGAACAGTTACTGAGATATAAGAAAAATCTATGAAGGTTAAGTTGCCTATAAAGAAGTACATTGGGAGGTGAAGGTGTGGGTCTGTCACAATGACCAAAAAGGTTAGAAGATTCCCAGCCAGGGCTCCCAGATAAATTACTAGGAATAGC
>NW_006922769.1:57687-60957 GCF_000298275.1 Orycteropus afer afer
TCATGCTTGATGATGGTTTTCTGGATGACACTGATGTGCTTATATCTCCTAGATGCTTCACAGGGAAGTGGTAACTGCAGCCTATGGAAAGATAAAACACTTTAAATTCCCCTCCCCCAGATTTATTAGGGACAGTCCACTGGGATTAATTATATTAGCAACTTTTTTTTTTAAGTAGATAACAATATTTTCTAAAAGTTAAAAAAGCACAGGTTCCTTAAAATTTTTTTTTAAGTCATTGTTGGCTTAATGACATTTCAAAGTTATTGCCTCGTGATAATGGAATCAATATACTACTTACTGTGGAAAAAAAAAATGCCACCACTGTATATGTATATACCTTTTATTATTAAGCAAACCTAGCTATGAAATATGTAATAGAAGACGATATAATAGAGGAAATCCTTCACATCTCAACTAAGTTAACAAAAGATCTCTGAAAGGGCCTCAAAATCATCAACATTAGTGGTAATTCCCATGCAACAGTTGAAAGTCTCAGCTGCAGAATGAAAAAGTATTATATTCCCTAGTATCACACAATACAAACCTGCTAAACTAAACCTTACATACAGTTGATACATTGTTGTCTCTAAGAAGACAATTAGGAAAGAAAATTATCCAACAAAATCCTGAGATAATTGCAGGAATTCTTACCAAGAAATGAGCAGGAATACTTGGCCATTAATTCAGGGGGAAAAAAAAAATCTGAAAGAACTGTTACCTTCTTCCTTCCCAAATGACCTCCTCACTTCTCTCAAACTCCCATTCTACTTTCATAGCCCCACTCCTGGTATCTATCCTGCTATGGTTACTATCTTCCTTTGTGTTTCCATTTTTTTTTCTTCTCCCCTCACTTTCATATCCTCATCAATAAACACTGACTTTCCACTCCTCCTTTACAAAAAGCTTCTCACCTTAATTTAGCATCTTAATTTAACTCACCATCAACTCTTGACCTCAGGAAGAGCTCTACTTCTTTCAACTCTTCCAAAGGATAGAGAAAGTGGTATATTACTTAGGATACCTGTTAGAAGGACTACGAGATGGTTGAGCTTGGTTTAATAAGAAGAAAAGGACTACAAATAGTGAGAATTTAGCTAATTGTGCTGAACATTACGTGCACTCCATTTGTGTTAAAATCGTAGGAATAGGATACAATCTGTAAAACCTCTCCTTAAGGTATTTTTAATATTGACTGTGAAGTAATCTAATGATACCTACCAGAGTATGATGCACATAGATGAAGAGGTAGTCATCAGAACAAAACAAGTGAGTACTCTGTGGTTTGAAATCTAGAAAGGTGTCAGGGTTGTATCCTTTCACAATGCTTATTTATTTATTTTTATTTAGAAAATAATTCAAGAAGCTAGACTATTTGAAGAACATCACAGCACCAAGACCAGAGGAAGACTCTTTAACAACCTGTGATAATCAGATGACACAAGTTCACTTGCTTAAAGTGAACAGGTCTTGAACCACTTGCTGAAAAATGAAAGACTACAGTCTTCTGTATAGATCACTCCTCAACATAAGAAAACAATATTCCTCACAGTAATACCAATAAGCAACATCATAATAAACTGAGAAAATATTGATGTTCTCAAACATTTCTTTTCACTTGTTATCACAATCATTACCAATTGCAGTAAAAACAAAACAAAACAAACAAGCAAACAAAAACTGAGTACCATAAAGTCAATTACGACTCATAGCTACCCTCATTGATCTTTTAAGGCTATAAATGCTTATGGGGGCAGACTGGCCCATCCTTTTTCCAAGGAGAGTCTGGTGTGGTTGAACCACCAACTTTTGATTGACAGACAAATACCTTAACCAGTACTCCACCAGAGCTTCTTAACCATGGTAACCATGGCTGTAGCAGTATTCTATTGGGTAATTTGCCTGCAAATATTTCTTGAAAGTTTTCAAAAAGCAAAGATGTCACTTTGAGTTGTAAGGTGCACCTAACCCAAGCCATAGTATTATTAATCTCCTTATATGCAATTGAAAGCAAGGCAATGAATAATTTAGACCAATTAAGTATTGATGCATTTGAATTATGGTGTTGAGGAATATTCAATATACAATGACTTGACAAAATATAGAACAAATTACTCTTGGAAGAAATACAGTCAGAAAACACTCCCAAGAAGCAAGGCTAGTGATCATTTAACACATATGTTTTAGATATGTTATCAGGAGATACCTGTACATGAAGAAGGATATCATTTTTTGTATATGGTCAGGAGAAAGAGGAGGGTGAATGACACACTGGCTGCAACAATGGGCTAAAAAAAAATGATGATTGTGAGGATAGTGCAAGACCAGACAGTGTTTAATTATGTTGTATATAGTTTCACACAGTCGAAAGTGACTCGACGGCATATAACAACAGCAATCCCCAGAGTCTAGCTATAAAAAGAGTTCCACATTTTTCCTCCATTAACATTAACACCTCCAGAATTTGGTGTGGTATTAAAAATAATGGAAAAGGGATGGAATTTCTTGGATGCTGTTTTTAATTTTGGACTTATTCTGAAGAACTTCATTAGTTCACAATAGGGAGAACTTTGAATTAGGTTTGTAAATTCTGACACTTTGGCAAAAATCATTCCAGAAACTGAGAAATTTTGATGATTGATTTGTTTCTGTAACAGACTAATGGGGTCTGATTTTTTTCTCTGATCCATTTTGGCTGAGCAAGTCATGGACCATTCATTATCAATAAAAGTGTATCCCTCAGCTATTTCTGTTTCTGAAATTATATTATTATCTATTAAATGTTATATCATGTAGTCTGAAAATAAGATGTGGACCAGTATTAAGCTTGCTTTGTATCTTCAATATTTCATAAAATTACATTAATGGCATATGTAATGAACTAAACAAACTTTTGTCAAACAACTTTAGAATTTTTATCCATTGAATATTACATAATAATTTCTTTGACATGTTTTTAAAATATATAATATGAACATTGATACATATACATAAATGAAAAAATTCCTCATGATCTTGCTTCCTCAAAATTTTCATTCTTAACAAAGCTGATTTATAAAAATAAACATTCCTCAATAAAATACATGTTATTTAATTTTCATGGAAATGAATTAGCATCTGCATGGTCAGATAAGACTCTGTTAGTTAATGTTATAATGTTAATGTTATAAAGTTAATGTTATAATACTTTCAACAGATATAATTCAGTTTGGAACGTATACATTTATCTGTCCAAAGAGAATCCATTTTTCCTTTTATTAAGCATCACCT
>NW_006922769.1:61222-66411 GCF_000298275.1 Orycteropus afer afer
GTCGCTATGAGTTGGGTCCAACGCAACAGCACATAACAACAACACCAATACTAGTTGAGGGTGGTGAATTAAACAGTTTCCACTAAGCATCCTTTTGCTTACTTGACACAGAAGCACCATAATATCCTTATATTTCAAAGTGTCACCATGTGGAAATTTTTGATTCCTTATTTTTCTTCTTTACATGAATGCTTTTCTCTAGGATTGCATCTTTCTACTGGTTTCAATCCTGCACATTCCTATATGTCAGCTCTTTCTTAATGATTAATCTATCTTACATAACAAGTTTATTTATTTCATTCTCATTTGCTCAAGATAACATATCTCATCAATCTAGTCCTCAACATGATGGACAAACAGAAGAAAAAAATCCTTTCATACAAAGTTGATACTAATCCATGTATATGGTACTAATTCCCAATATCACTTATGTTCATATCAATAAACAAACTTCATAAATACTTATTTGCCTTGGATTACCTTCTGCATAATTATCCTCAATACTTCATAATAAAAAAATACTAATTTTGGGGGGAATTATGCTTTTACTTCTCTAGAGAATTCAGCTGCTTCTCTGGCATACAGATGATAGAAATCACATTATGTTCTATTCATGTGTTCATATGTTCAAGATGAATTTTTCTTTAAATTTTAAATACAAGTATCTTCCTGTCATATATCAGCTTAGTATCTTCTATTGACTTCTAGCACAAGATAAAATTATTTTTATCTCATCCAAACATCACCAAAGGATCATAAATGAACATAAAATTTATGAAACCAGTGCAGAATCAGTTGAAAGGTTTTCATGAACTGATCTTAATATATAAATTTTGTAAGATATGTAAAAATTAATGTCTGACAAATGGGAGGGAAATAACGATATACAGAAGCATAAAAAGATATATATTCTTTGGGTTCCTTGAAAATACACACAAACACACAAAAGGAGGCAGAGAGATAAAGAAAATTCATGTAAAAAATGCATGAATTGAGATTTCACTAAAAAAAAAAAAAAAATAGTCCTTAACCTTATCTTGTTAATACCAAGAACACCCAATAGGTTGTTGTGTGCAGGGAAAAAAAAAAAAAAAAAGATATATTTTTTTTTTTCTCTTTCGAAACAGAAGCTTAGAAAATTGTCAAGAAGACAATGTGCAGCTTTATGTGCACTGAAAACTGAGAATAATGAGATTTGCAGTGTGGCACTTGAAGGATTCTCAAAATCATAAACAGATTCAAACCTATAGAGCATACAAAAGCTCTTTCAGGAAATAGTGGAAGGTACAGATTTCTTAAACAGCTTTCCTTTGCATTAAAAATTATAGATGGATATCTTGGCCTACTCAGCATTAAAAAAATAATAATAAAATAAATAAGATATTAAATATATCTTTTTTTCAACAATATAGAAAGCAATAATACACTTGGATTTCACCAGATGGAATACACAAGAATCAGATTGACTACATCTGTGGAAAGAGGCAATAGAAAAGCTCAATATCTTCAGCCCAAACAAGGTCAGGAATGGATCATCAATTGCTCATATGCAAGTTCCTGTTGAAGTTGAACACAATTAAAACAAGTCCATAAGAGCCAAAAATGACCTTGATTATATCCCACCTGAAATTAGAGACCATCCGAAAAACAGATACAACACCATAAACATCATTCACTGAAAACCAGATGAATTGTGGGATGACATCAAGAACATCCTACATGAAGAAAGCAAAAGGTAATTAAAAAGACAAGAAAAAAGAAAAGACCAAAATGAATGTCAGAAGAAACTCTGAAACTTGCTCTTGAATAAAGGGTAGCTAAAGCAAATGGAAAAACTGACAAGAGAATAGAGCTGAACAGAGGATTTCAAAAGGCAGTTTGAGAAGACAAAGTCAATTGTTACAATGGAATGGGCAAAGATCTGGAGTTAGAAAACCGATAGGGAAGAACACACTAAGCATTTCTCAAGTTGAAAGAACTGAAGAAAGCATGCAAACTTTCAGATGCAATATTGAAAGTTTCCATAGGGAAAAATTGAATGATAAAGGAAACATCGAAAGAACACTGCAGTATGACTACCACCAAATACCAGGTTACAGATTAATGTATAGACAGGTGAAAAGAGCATGTGGGGAATATAGACCAAGCATAGATTTGGCTGAAATAATCTTACATACACACTTGTCCTACAAGATTAGCTGCATACATTACAGAAGCAACAGAAGGGAAGGTGGCAGAAAATTTGCAGAGACAACCAAACATCTTATGAAAGAGAATCATCAGGCTTAGATGCTCGAGATCGTAGTATCAGGGACATCATGCTCAATTGGCACACATAATTCAGACAAATTTTGTTCTACAGCCTACTGTGGTGAGTAGCAACGGGGTATTAAAATCATTTGAATGGTCACCTAAGATGCACTTATTGGTCTCCCCTTAGTGGAATAAAGAAGAGTGAAGAAAATCAGAGTTATCTGGAAACAATTAGACCAAAGATAAGATGGACCATGAGAATCTCTACAACCCAAGACCAGAAAATCTAGATGGTGCCAGGCTACTGATGCCAACCTCTCAGAAAGAAATCAAACCTGGAGATCCTGGATGGAGTGGGAAGAAAAATGTGGAACAAAATTCAAAAACACAGCAACGACCAGAATTACTGGTCAGATATAGACTGCCAGAACCCTTGAGACTATGGCCCTGGGTTAACCTTCAAGCCTATAAATGGACTCATTCACATGGATTGGTTCTCAGCCCAACAGGAGAAGGACCTACATGAAGAATACCTACCCAGCGTAATGTACCCACCTATTCTAGGGAGATGCACCCCTTGGATCAAGCAGCCATGAGGCATCAGAAAGGTGGCATTCATATAAAAGGAAAGCTGGACAGACAAAAATGCATGGATTAAAGGAGCACAGGGAGGGGGTGGACATAAGGAGGCAGGGGGAGCAGAGTCTCTTATGGTTTGGGATGGTAATTGGAGCCATGAAACCAGATGTGTATGAACTGTGAAATGTAAAACAAGTTTACTATGTATATTTGCACCCAAAGCACAGTTTAAAAAGAGGAAGAAGAAGAACTTGAAGGAAGAGTAGGAGGAACAGGAGAAAAAGGGGGAGGGGGATAAGGAGAAGGAAGTGGAGGAGGAGGAGGAGGAGGAGAAGGGGAAGGGGAAGAAGATGATTAAGAAGACAGAAGAAATGCACAGAGTCACTGTACCAAAAAGAATTGGTCAATATTCATCCATTTGAGGAGGTGACATATGATGAACTGATAGTTTTAAAGGAAAAAAATTGAAGTTTCACTGAAGGAATTGTGGAAAACAAGGCTCCAGGAATTGATAGAATACCTACTGAGATGTTTCAACAAATAGGCACTGTGCTGGAGGTACCTACGCATCTATGCCAAGAAATTTAGAAGAGAGCTAGCTGGCCAGCTGACTGCAAGAGATCCATATTTGTAGCCATTTCAAAAAAAGGTGATCCCACAGAGTGGAGATTATTGAATAATATCATTAATATCACATGCAAGTAAAATCTTGCTGAAGATAAGTCAAAAATGGTTGTAGCAGCATATTGACCAGAAACTTCCAGAACTGCAAGCTGGATTCAGAAAAGGATATGAAACAAGGGATGTCATTGCTGATGTCAGATGGATCTTAGCTGAAAGCAAAGAATATCAGAAAGATGTTTACTCGTGTTTTATTGACTATGCAAAAATGTTAGACTGTGTGGATCATAACAAATCTTGGATAACATTGAGAAGAATGGGATTTCCACAACACTTAATTGTGCTCCTTAAGCACATAGATCAGAAGCTGTCATTCAAATGGAACAAGGGGATACTGGATGGTTTAAAATCAGAAGACTGTGTGCCTGGATTGTATCCTTCCACCATATTTATTCAAATTGTATGTTGAAGAAATAATTGAAGAAGCTAGGCATATACAGAAGAATGCAGCATCAGGATTGGAGGAAAACTCTTTAATAACTTCGCTTGCTGAAAGTAAAGATGACTTGAAGCACTTACTGAAGAAGATTAAATACTACAGTCTGGGATTATGGGTTACATCTCAATATAAAGAAAACAAAAATCCTCACAACTGAACAAATAAGCAGCATCATGATAAATGAAGAAAAGTTTTAAGTTGTTAGACTTCCTATTACTTGATTCCACAAACAACGTCAATGGAAGCAGCAGTCAAGAAAGCACACAAAGTATTGCATTGGGCAAATCTTCTGCAAAAGACCTGTTTCACGTGATGAAGAGCAATGATGTCTCCTTGAAGACGAAGGTGTGTCTAACCTAAGTCTTGATATTTTCAATGGTCTCTTATGCATGTTAGAGCTGTACAATGAATATGGAAGACTGAAGAAGAATTGATGCTTTTGACAAATGGAGTTCTAGAGGAAGCTAAGAATACCACGGTCTGCCAAAAGGACTAATAAATCTGTCATGGAAGAAGTATAGCTGGCATGTTCCTTGGAAGCAAGAATGGCCAGACTTCATCGCATCTACTTTGGTCATGCTGTCAGAAGGAACCAGTCCCTGGAGAAGGATATCATGCTTGGTAAAGTAGAGGGTCAATGAAAAAGGGGAAGACCCTCAACAAGTTGGATATACACAGTGGCTGCAACGATGAGCTCAATTATAGCAACAATCATGATGCTGGCACCAGATTAATCAGTGTAAGGTTTTGCTGTGCATAAGGTCACTATGAGTCGGAGATGACTCGACAGCATCTAACAACAATAACAACATAATCAAGTTTGTATTTTGGCTCTCATGAACTTGTCTTAATAGTCTTCAGCTTCATCTTGAAATTGTATATGATCATTTCATAGTTCCTCAGTCAGCTCCTGGCCTTGTTTTGGCTGATGATATTGAGCTTCTCCATCACCTCTTTCTACAGATGATATGATTCCTGTATTCCTTCTGGTGAGGTCCACATGTATTGTCACCATTTATGTTGTTGAAAACAGGTACTTGCGATGAACAACTCTTTGGCCTTGCAAAATTCTATCATGTGGTCTCAAAAATTATTTCTTTCACCCAAGTCATATTTTCCAACTACCTGAGATTCTTCTTTGTTTCTGCCTTTCACATTATAATCACCAGTAATAATCAATAATCTTGATTGCATATTTAGTCAACTTCAGCCTTCAGAAGTTGGTAAAAATATTCAA
>NW_006922769.1:66634-71410 GCF_000298275.1 Orycteropus afer afer
AGTGGCTGGTGGGTTTGAACCACCAGCTTCTAGTTAGCAGTCAGGTGCCTTAAGCACTACACTACCAGGTCTTCTTTGTACACATATGGATATTATGCTATCACTGGCAACATTGTCCCTCAGGATAGATATTAAAGCATTCCTTGTGATGATGAATGCCACATCATTCATTCCTCTTCAATTTGCTGTTCCCAGAATAGAAGATCATAAAGTTTTCTGTTTCATGTTCACAAAACCAGTCCATTAAGGTCAACTCTATATCTAGTTCTTTCCACATTTTGTTTTGACTGATTTACAACCTGAGGAGTTCATCTTCTATCACTGTATCAGACAAGTTTTGTAAAGTTTTCCAGTAATATATCTGACTGTGTTTCACTGTCATTCATAAGGTTTCCACTGTCCAATACATTGAGAACCTGATAGATGGCCTTTCCTTCTTTATAGTCTGTCTTAGTCTGGAAATTCTACTGAAACTTGTCTACCATGAGTAACCCTGCTGGCATTTGTAATACTGCTGGCATATCCTACAGCCTCACAGCAACATGCAAGCCACCACAGTGCAACAAACTGACAGATGTGGTGTACTTTCATGGTATATCCAAAATTCCATTATAGTCACAAACCAAAATATTCTTCTGTTTTCTGTACCTTCTAATTCAAAACATCAAAGTAGTACATTTCTCTCCACCATTCTTAATATTCTCTTTCATTCTGAATTTAGACACATATTTTTTTTTTTTCTCACAAGGATAAAATGGAATGAACTGAGCTGTGTCTTTACACCCTTCACTGAAGCTTGCTAATAATGTTTTCAAGTATAATATCTAAGAAGTAAAATTTTACTGTTCTCCTACCTAGTTAAAAATATCAATAATATGCTATTCTGTTCTTTCACATAATTTCTTAGCAAGAAATTGTTTTTGTTTCCTGAAAACTTTTCTATCTAAGGACAAGTGATAACTTACCTAACACAATTGTCACTAACTAGCTTATGGAACATCCTAGGCAAGTAAATCAACATTAGTTACAATTACAGCTATTGAAAATTCCCCTCACCCTTTTTACCAAGAGAAAATACAGAATTCCTAGGACCTAGGGAATGTTACACAGAGTGGATTACCAATTCTTTTTAAAATAGATTCCCCTCCTAATGTAATGCTTAAAACTTTCATTACTGAATCTTTGCCTTGAGAGTTTCCCATGATATTAAGCTCTGACAATATCATGACAACCATTTATTATGTTTCGACCCTGGGTCTTCCTTATACGTGTTATGTGTTTCTTTTTTGTGTGTATGTGCAGGAAATGAACAATCAAATATTGGAATTTCAGCTCAGAAATACAACGGAATCAGATATTCACTGTGTATTACAGTTTGCAACAACCCAATGCCTAAAGTTTATTTCCCTTGCATAAGATCAATAGGAGCTCTGGTAGCATAGTGCCTAAGGCACTTGACTGCTAACCAGAACGCTGGCGGTTCAAACCCACCAGCCACTCCTCAGAAGGAAGATGGGGCAATCTACTTCCATAGTGATACTGCCTTGGCAACTCAAGGAAGGATCGCTATGAGTCAGGTCCTACTCGATGACACATAACAACAACAACAACAACAAGATCAATAGCAACAGCTGCAAAATTGGAGAAGTCGATTCTGATATAATCTTAAAATTCCTTTTGGAACTCTATGCTGTTCAGATTTATCTTGTCACTGGAGATAGCCAATAAATTTTCACTTTGAAACTCATTTTCTATGAATTGGTACTTCACTCTCCTGTATATATTAGCAATCATTGGTGGCATACCTTTAATCTCACCACCTCAGTCTTTCTCTCAGAGGACAGAGAACTTCATGGTTCTTTAACATACATAGATCAGAGTAAGGAAGTGGATCTTATTTACAGATGCACAGATTTTTAACATAACAACATTGATGATCTCATTTTTGATATTAGCAATGGGAAGTGTTTTAAGAAGCTATTTTGAAGGACAGTTTGAACAAAAATCTGGAAGCCATTGATGTCATCCTAGAACTCTGGAAGAAAGGATATGAATGGTATTCTCTCCACAGCATTTCTAGAAAAAATGATTATTCTGAAGAATTTCTGCAAGGCTCTCCCACTACCACACCTTGCAGCCCTAACACAGTTGATTGTCTAGCAGCCGACCCATACTCTATAGATTGTCTTGAACACTGAACAGAGGAAAGTGTGTATGTGTGTACACACACACACACACACATATATGTGTGTATATGTATGTGTATGCATACATATGTATACTTATATGCACATACACACACATATTCAAATATATTCGAATTAATTATTTTCTTATAATCTTTGACCAAATTTAAAGAAAAGTTGATTCCTTGGTAGATAGTCACTGGAAAAATGAATTTAAAAATGTATTCTTTCTTTACTACTTTAAAGTGATAATCAGCAGATAGATTCAAAGCCAAATTTTGAAAGATAACACTAGAGAAGTAACACAAAATATAAATACCCTTGTAACTGTGAGTTAGTAAAAACATATTATATAATATCTAATGCCAGAATATGAAAAAAAAATATATACTGGTATTGAAATAAAATGATCTCTTCAAAAACAGAACTACAAAGGAAATAGTTTCCTTTGGTCCTAGTAGAAAAGAATAAATATAAAATAAGAATATAGATTAAAAAAAACTTTTCAAATCAAAACACCATGGCCAGAAACCCAATAGTGATAGTACAAAAATAGTTTTTAAAGTACACATGTCAGCCATTTGAGTTCCTAACTTTCTCCCAATTATGAGTAGTTCTAACCCACTAGAACTAGAATTTGAAAAACACAACTCAGATAAAGGTGAGCCACAACTTTATAAAGCTAACAATGGTATTAGTCATATAACTGGGTTTTACCTGCTTAAACATGGGTATGGAGTAAATGTGATACTGATGAATTGCTGGTAAGAACATGAATATATGAAAGAATGTTGAAAAAAATTAGTAAACTGTGAGTTGGAATGCTTAGACATTCATGGATTATGGAATGGAGAAATAAATTGTTGTGAGTGTTATAAGGGATGATGCAGCAGTTAAATATGAACTTAGTGATAATGTCTATAAAGTTCATTGGCCCATTTGAGTTAAATAAAACAAAATTCAATTTACATCACAGTAACATTTATTGAAATTTGTTAAAACACACAGACACATATGCACAAATAAGTATATCCAATATGAATTAATCCTTAGTTGACAATTATATTTGAAGGAGGAATAATTGTGAGATTTTTCCAAAGGGGGATACAAATCATGAGTGTAATTGTTAGTTTCAAGATTTAATTATTAGAATAGCTCAAGTTTATTTGTATATCTGAAAATCATGGAAATAATAACAATCCATTTTTCCTAAGTTTAGATTACCTTCAATTATTGAATAAAACTTTTTAACCATACACTGATTTCATAATTACATATATAGTATTGTAAAAGCAGTTTTTAAGGGTATTAAGAGAGAAAAAAATATATATTTTTTCTATCAGATAAAATAATCATAGAATATTTTTAAGTTCTAGTTTCCTATAATTCCCATATCCACTAGCTTCTAAATTACCAAGCCCCACAGATTCATACCATATTAAGTTATTCAAATAATATCAGTGTTGAAGCCATGCACATATGTCATATTTTTATCTCTTCTCTCTCTAAATGATGATTTATTTTAAATACTGCATCTTTATCAGAAGTTTTACTTTTTCATATGATAGTTTTTATATGTTGTTCATCATCTTTATTTTATTTCATGGATACAAGAGAGTAACATCTGTGTCCCTGGTGTGTGCATCATCTTTCTTTTTTTTTTTTCTTGACACTATTAATACTCAAAATGAGATTCCTTAATTCTAAATTCCTTAGAACACTGGAATAAATATTTTGTTATTTATGTATACTGATGCAGATGGGTTTTCTTGGAGAAGTAGGTATTTCTCCTTGTAATTATTTAAAATAAATAATTGTAGATTGCATGTTTATAATTACATAAGTATACACATAGTCAAACAATCATAATTCAAATATACAATGAAATAAACGTGACAAAAAATCAAATTACATTGAAAAAACACTTGTAAACAAACAAACAAAAAAACACTTGTAAACAAACAAAAAACAATTTAGCTAAAAAAATATCATACTTAAATATTACACTTTAAAAAAAAAAGTGAGACCAAAATGACAATTACTAAAGAAGAGAAGATATATTTATGGGGAATGAGTATAAATTAATGGAGGTGAAACAACTAGACTAGATTTAATGAGGATATCAAAACAAATTGGAGTATGTTACTAATGCCTCTGAACAGTATGTGTAGAAATTGTTAAATGAGAGGACATTTTGATGTGTACATTGTCAGCAAAGCTAAAATAAAATAAAAATTTTGGAAAATTTTTTTTAATACTGTTAGACAAGCATGCATTTTTCATCAAAGCGTTGTATACAGTCAGAGTATACATAAGAAAATGATTATATCCCTAGATTTTCTTCACTGAAAAGAAATTATTATTAGTAATAAAATTCAATATATCCAATATTTAACATTTACTTTTAATATTCAACATTTTAACATTCAACATTAATATTTGACATTGAAACAGAATGGGTAAAGAAATAATGCATTATATTCAAGTAAAGATTTTTTTAAAATGCTTATCTGCTGCTCATTGAGATATCCTCCATTCTTTTCCAAAATGACAAAAAGTTTAAAATTTTAACTATACCTGCATTTGGGAG
>NW_006922769.1:71510-75292 GCF_000298275.1 Orycteropus afer afer
AGTGAAAAGGCTTTGAATAGTAGATACCTGTGAGATGGGCTCCAAACAAGCAAATAACCCAGAGATTATGAACAATATAATAGTAGCTATCTGGGGGGAGCACGTAGATAAAGCTCTATTTCGGGCTTCTACAGATCGCATCTGGAGCACAATAGAAAATATGTTAACATATGAGATGAATAAGATGATGAAGAAAATACAAAGCAAGCACTTACCACAAGGAGTACTGCATCAGAAAATTGCACAGACTGGGATGAGATTTTGAGACTGGGCTTAGAATTTGAGGATAAGTACAAAAAAACTGGTGAATGACATTGGATTTTGTGAATGGAAGTCTGAATATGGTGCCTGTGTGAGCTACAGAATAGACCAGCCCGCTGGCCCACAAGGCCCCTGCGATCTGTGCGCAAAAACGTGGTGTGAGGATGAGCTGATAATGCAGAGGGCGGCAAATGGCAACATAACGGTCATAGGACATGACCACAAGGAAAAAGAACTCTGTGGATCCAAATAAGATAAACAGGAAAGATTGAGTAATACATTCTTTAAGAGAGATCAGCATACTGTCCATTAGAGAATTCACAATTGCTTTAGGAACAGTTACTGAGATAAAACAAAAATCTATGAAGGTTAAGTTGCCTATAAAGAAGTACATTAGGAGGTGAAGGTGTGTGTCTGTCACAATGACCAAAAAGGTTAGAAGATTCCCAGCCAGGGCTCCCAGATATATTACTAGGAATAGCAGACCTTGCAAGACTTGAAGCTCCCGTGAGCCTGCGTTATCCACAAGGAGGAATTCCGTGAAGACAGTAAGGTTGTCCATGTCTGTCAGTATGCTTCAGCTCTGCTGAAGCCAAAGGATAAAGGTAAGAAAATATTACAAACAAAATGGAGGACAAAGTATCCTCATATGAAAAAACTGTGATATTTGGTATGCTCATTTAAAGACTCACATTTCATGTATCATTATTATGTGATGCATATGTTCAAATTATAAAATGAAATGAAAGAATGAGAATATAAGATTAAAAATGGCAATTTCAATAAATGCGCTCAGTATACCTTGCACAATTTAGAGAGTCTTTGTTTTTGTTTTTCTTTTCATTGGGTTTTAAAACAAAAATACAAACCCAAAAAATAAAAAAAGCAACAGGATAAAAACAAATAAGCATACCTGCTGACTTTGATATGTTGTTTCACCTCCACGCACTAATATCCCTCACGAAGACTCACTGAAGTAGAATCCAACACTGGGACATGTCAGTTTTCTTCACTGGGCATGCACTGGAGAGACCATTCTCAGAAACATGTACTTTTACCATAAACCATGTAAAGAAATGTGTATTGTGTATTGTGATTCTCTGTCATTCTTAATGATTACTTTCTGGATGACACTGACGTACTTATATCTCTTAAAATCCTCATAGAGATGTTAACTGCATCCCCTAGAAAGATAAAGCACTTTTAATACCCCACACACACACACATATTAGGGCCAGTCCACTGGGATTAATTATATTAGTAACTTTTTTTTAATAGTTAACCAGATTTTCTGAAAGTTGAAAAAGTACAAGTTCCTGAAAATGTTTTTAAGTCAGTGTTCATTTAATGACATTTCAAACTTACTGCCTCATGATAATGGAATCAATATACTTACTCTGGAAAAAAAATGCCAACACTGTTAGTGTGTATATCTTTTGTTATTAAACAAATGTATTTATAAAATGTATAATAGAAGATCAAGTAAGAGAGGAAGTATCTGCTCACCCCTCACATCTCAACTAAGTTAACAAAAGATCTCATAAAGGTCTTCAAAATCATCAACATTAGTGGTAATTCTCATGCAATAGTTGAAAGTCACAGCTGCAGAAAGACAAAGTATTATATTGGCTGTTGTTGTTGTTAGGTGCCGTCGAGTCACTTCCGATTCATCACAACCCCATGCACAGCAAAACAAAACACAGACTGATCCTGTGCCAGCTCCATGTTCCTTGCTATACTTGAGCCCATTGTCGCAGCCACAGTGTCAATCCATCTCGTCAAAGGCCTTCTCCTCTTTCGTTGACCCTCCCCCTTACCAAGCATGATATCCTTCTCCAGGGAATGATCCCCTCTGAAAAATGACCAAAGTAGGTGAGATGAATTCTGGCCATCCTCAATTCCAAGGAGCATCTTGGCTGCACTTCTTTCAGGACAAATCTGTTAGTTCTTTTGGCAGTCCATGGTACCTTCAGCATTCTTTGCCAGCACCACAACTCAAAAGCATCAACTCTTCTTCGGTCTTCCTTATTCATTGTCCAGCTCTCACATACATACTAGGTGATTGGAAATATCATGGTTTGTATCAGGTGCACCTTAGTCCTCAAGGAGACATCCTTGTTCCTCAGTACTTGGAAGAGGTCCTTTGCAGCTGATCTGCCCAGTGTTACACGTTGTCTAATGTCCTGACTGCTGCTTCCATTGGCCTTGATTGTAGAACGAAGCAATGTGAATTCTTTGACAACCTCAAACTTTTCTCCATTTATTGTGATGCTGATTATTGGTACAGTTGTGAGGTTTTTGTCTTCTTTAAATTGAGATGTAATCCATAATGCAGACTGTTTCTCAATCTTCATCAGTAAGTGCCTCAAGTCATTCTCACTTTCGACAAGCAAAGTTGTATCATCAGCGTATCTCAGGTTGTTAATGATTTTTCCTCTAATCCTGATGCCATGTTTTTCTTCATATAGTCCAGTTTCTTGGATTATTTGCTCAGTGTATAGATTGAGTAAGTGTGGGGAAAGGATACAACCCTGATGTACTCCCTTTCTGATTTTAAACCATGCAGTGTCCCCTTGTTCCATTTGAATGACAGCCTTCTGGTCAAGGTACAGATTCCTCATGAGTACAATCAAGTATTTGGGAATTTCCATTTTTCTCAAAGGTATGCATAATTTGTCATGATCCACATGATCAAATGCCTTTGCATAGACAATAAAGCACAAGTTAACATCTTTCAGGTATTCTTTGCCTTGAGCCAAGATCCATCTGACAGCACCTATGATATCCCTTGTTCCATGTCCCTCTTCCAAATCCAGCTTGCACCCCTGGAAGTTCTCTGTCAGTATACTGCTTCACCCATTTTTGAATTATTTTCAGTAAGATCTTACTTGTGTGTGATATTAATGATATTGTTCAATAATTTCCACATTCTGTGGGATCACTTTTCTTTGGAATGGGTACAAATATGGATCTCTTCCTGTTAGTTGGTCAGGTAGCTGTCTTCCAAATCTCTTGGCACAACTGAGTGAGTGCCTCCAGTGCAGCATCTATTTATTGAAAAATCTCAATGGATATTCCATCAATTTTGGAACCTTGTTCTTTGCCAATTCCTTCATTGCAGCTTTGACTTCCTCCTTCAGTGCCATTGGTTCTAGATCATATTCCACCTCCTGAAATGGATGTAGATAGACCAGTTCCTCTTGGTACAGTGACTCCTAGTATTCCTTCTATCTTCTTTTGATGTTCCCTGCATCATTAATTGTTTTGCCCTTAGAAACTTTCAATATTGCAAGGTGAGGCTTAAATTTTTTCCTCAATTCTTTCAGCTTGAGAAATGCCAAGCATGTTCTACTCTTTTGGTTTTCAAACTCCAGGTCTTTGCACATTTCATTATAGTAATTGGCTTTGTCTTCTCGAGCTGCTCTTTGAAATCTTTGGTTCAATTCTTTTTTCTTGTCATTTTTCCATTTGCTTTAGCTACTCTTCACTCAAGGGCAAGTTTCAAAGTCTCTTCTGTCATC
>NW_006922769.1:76537-77054 GCF_000298275.1 Orycteropus afer afer
CTGCTTGTGGTGGGTGGCCTGGGTTCCCTCTCCTCACTTGGGTCCCTAAGACTGATGCCTCAATCTGTTCCTTTTCTGTCTTCTCCCTGGTTCCCACCACACTGCTTTTGGGGGGTCACTTGGGTTCCCTCTCCTCACGTGTCTCCCTGCGGTTTACTCCTCGATCTGTTTTGGTCCCCTTTTGTATAGGCTAGTATCACACAATATAAACCTCCTAAACTAAACCTCAGATAGAGTTGATATTTTGTTATCTCTAACAAGGTAATCAGGAAAGAAAATTACCTGAAAAATCCTGAGATAATTGCAAGAATTATTGCCAAGAAATGAGTAGGAAGGCTTGGGCATTAATTCAGAAAAAATAAAAAAATAAAAAAACTGTTATCTTCTTTCCCAAATGACCTCCTTGCTTCTCCCAAACTCCCATTCCAGTTTCATAGCCCCACTTACTCCTGGTATATATCCTGTTATAGCTATTATCTTCCTTTCAGTTTCCATTTTTTTTTCTCCCCTCACTTTC
>NW_006922769.1:79883-81669 GCF_000298275.1 Orycteropus afer afer
AGGGCTTGAAGCACTTGCTGACAAAAATCAAAGACTGCAATATTCTGTATGGATCATATCTCAACATAAAGAAAACAAAAGTCCTCACAATAAGAACAATACATAACACTATGATAAACTGAGAAAATATTGATTTTGTCAAGCATTTATTTTCACTTGGTATGACAATCGTTACCAACAGCAGTAAAAACAAAACACAACAAACAAGCAAAAAAAAAAAAAAAAATCAGTACCATAAGGCCAATTACACCTCATAGCCATTCCCATTGGTCTTCTTAAGCTATAAATGTTTATGAAAGCAGACTGCCCCATCTTTTTTCCATGGAGTGTCTGTCACCAACCTTTTGATTAGCAGAGAAATACCTTAAGCAGTACTCCACCAGAGCTCTTTAACCATGGCAGTAGCAGTAAAAAAATTTGAACACTTTATTCTATTGGGTTTATTTAAAGTTTTCAAAAAGGAAAGATGTCACTTTGACTAGTAAAGCGAACCTAACCCAAGCCATAGTATTTTCAATCTCCTCATGTGCATGTTAAATCAAGACAATGAATAATTAAGACCAATTAAGTATTGATACATTTGAATTATAGTGTTGTTCAAGAGTATTGAATATACCATGACCTGACAAAATAAAGAACAAATTACTCTTGGAAGAAATACAATCAGGAAACACTCCCTAGAAAAATTTTTCTTGGAAAAAATACAGTCAGAAAACACTCCCAAGAAGAAAGGATGGTGAACATTCAATACATGCACTTTAGACATGTTATCATGAGATATCTGTACATGGAGAAGGACATCATTTTTGGTATATGGTCAGGGAAAGAGGAAGTTGAAATCAATTGACCCAGTGGCTGCAAAAATGGGCTAAAAAATAGTGACAATTATGAAGATGGTGCAGGTCTGGACAGTGTTTAATTATGTTGTATATAGTTTCACACAGTCGAAAGTGACTCGATGGCATCTAACAATAACCCCAATATCCTGAGTCTAGCTATAAAAGAGTTCCACATTTTTCCTCAGAACCTGGAGTAGTATTAAAAATAATGGAAAAGGGATGGAATTTCTTGGATGCTATTTTTAACACTTGGACTTATTCTGAAGAACATTATTAGTTCACAACACAGAGAACCTTGAATTAGGTGTGTTAATTCTGACACAGGCAAAAATCATCCCAGAAAGTGAGAAATTTTGATGATTGATTTGTTTCTGTTACTGACTAAACGGGTCTTATTTTTTTCTCTGTTGCCATTGTGACAGAGGAACTCAAGAACATTATCAATAAAGATGTATGCTTAAGCTATTTCTGTTTCTGAAGTTATATTATTGTCTATTAAATGTTATATAATGTAGTCTGAAAATAAGATGTGGAGCAGTATTAAACTCATTTTCCTTCTTCAATATTTCATAAACTTACATTAATGGCATATGTAATGAGCTAAACAACTATGAGTCAAACAATTTTTGATTTTTTTCCATAGAATATTATATAATAATTTCTTGAGATGCTTTTAAAATATGTACATATGAACATTTATATATATATATACATAAATGAAAAATTTTCTCATGAACTTGCTTCCTCAAAATTTACATTCTTAACAAAGCTGATTCATAAAAATAAACATTCCTCAAAAAAATACATGTTGTTTAATTTTCATGAAAATGAATTAGTGTTTGCATGATCAGAATAGACTCTGTTAGTTTTGATGTTACTGTTATAATGCTTTCAACAGATATAACTCAATTTGGAAAGTAGATATTTATCTGTCCAAGGAAAAAAAA
>NW_006922769.1:83280-84485 GCF_000298275.1 Orycteropus afer afer
CTGTGGAAAGAGGCAATGGAGAAGCCTAAAAAAGGCCAGGAACTGATCATCAATTGCTCACATCCAAGTTCCTGTTTAAGTTGATTGTTGTTGTTATGTGCCGTCGAGTCAAACCCGACTCATAGCGACCCCTCCTTGGGTTTCCGAGGCAGTAGTCTTAGCCACTAGTTGAAGCCAATTAAAACAAGTCTATTAGAGTAAAAAATGACCTTGACTATATCCTACCTGAATTTAGTTCTGATAGCATAGTGCCTAAGGCATTTGAGATGCCGGCAGTTCAAACCCTCCAGCCACTCCTCAGAGGAAAGGTTGACCAATCTGCTATGGTAGTGATACTGCCTCAGAAACCCAAAAAGGGGTTGCTATCGGATCCAACTCGATAGCACTGTGTTTGGTTTTTGTTTTTGAATTTAGAGGTTGTCTGAAAAATATATGGGACACCTTAAATATCAAGGACCAAAAACCAGAAGAATTGTTGGATGACATCAAAAACATCTTTGATGAAGAAACCAAAAGTTCATTAAAAAGATAAGAAAGGAAGAAAAGACCAAAATGGATGTTAGAAGAGACTGAAACTTGCTCTTGAATGGAGAGTAGCTAAAGCAAATGGAAGAACCAACAAGATAAAGGGGCTGAATAGAAGATTTCAAAAAGCACTTTGAGAAGACAAAATCAATTATTAGAATGAAATATTCCAAGACCTGGAGCTAGAAAACTAATAGGGAAGAACGCACTAGGCATTTCTCAAGCTGAAAGAACTGAAGAAAATGTTCAAGACTCTAGTGGCAATATCGCATGATTCTATGGGCAAAAAATGAATGATGCAGGAAACACTAAAAGAACATTGCTGTATCACTAGCACCAAAGTAGGCTATAGATTAATGCATAGATAAGTGACAAGAGCATGTGGGGGTAGGCAAACAGGAATACACCCTAGACCAAGCATAGATTTGGCTGAAGATAATCCTACATATATACTTGTACTACAAATTTAGCCACATACATTATAGGAGCAACACAAGACAAGGTGGCAGGAAATTTGCAGAGACAACCAAACATCTTGTGAGAGAGAAGCATCAGGCCTGGGGGATTGAGGCCATAATCTCAGGGACATAATGCTCAATTGGCACACATAGTTCAAAAAAATTTGTTCTACAACCTAGTTTGGTAAGTAGCGACTGGTGCATTAAAACCTTCTGAACAGC
>NW_006922769.1:85255-85738 GCF_000298275.1 Orycteropus afer afer
GGAGGAGGGTCACTATGAGTTGGAGATGACTTGATGGCATCTAACAACAACAACATAATCAAGGTGGTATTTTAGCTCTCATAGACTTGTTTTAATTGTCTTCATCTTCATCTTGAAATTGCAGATGATCAGTTTATAGTCTGTTCCTCAGTCAGCTCCTGGCCTTGTTTTGGCTGATGATATTGAGCTTTTCTCTCACCTCTATCAACAGATGATCTGATTTCTGTATTCCATCAGGTGAGGTCCACATGCATCATCAACATTTATGATGTTGAAAAGAAGTACTTGCAATGAACAATTTTTTGGTCTTGCAAAATTCTATCATGTGGTCTATGACATCATTTCTTTCACCAAGGCCATATTTACCAACTACCTGAGATTCTTCTTTGTTTCCTACTTTCACATTATAGTTGCCATTAATAATCAAAAATCTTGATTGCATATTTGGTCAACTTCAGCCTTCAGAAGTTGGTAAAAATCTTC
>NW_006922769.1:87743-88269 GCF_000298275.1 Orycteropus afer afer
TTCTGTAAGTTTTCACTTCCAAACTCATTTTCAATTAATTGGTACTTCTCTCTCCTGTATACACTAGCAATCATAGGTGGCATACCTTTAATCTCGCTACCTCAGTCCTTCTCCAAGAGGACAGGGAACTTCATAGTTATTAACTTATATAGATCAGAGTATGGAAGTGAATCTTATTTAAAGATGCACAGATTATTAACATAACTATATTTATTATGTTCTATTTCATTTTTGATATTAGCAATAGAAAGTGTTTTAAGAAACCATTTTGAAGGACAGTTTGAACAGAAATCTGGAAGCCATTGATATCACTCTGCAGCTCTGGAACACAGGATATGAGTGGTATTCTCGCAACACCATTTCTTACAATTTAATTTTTCTGAAGAATTTCTGGGAGGCTTCCCTACTACCAAATCCTGCAGCCCTAACACAGACCCATACTCTATCAACTGCCCTTAACACTGAAAGGAGGAAAGTACATATGTTTGTATACACGCACACACACACATACACACACACACACACA
>NW_006922769.1:88954-90413 GCF_000298275.1 Orycteropus afer afer
GCAACTCAGCCAAAGGTGAGGCACAACTTTTATAAAGATAACAATGATATTAGTTATATTACTGGGTTTTACCTGTTTAAACATGGATATGGAGTAAATGTGATACTGATGAATTGCTGGTGAGAACTAAAATATATGAAAGAATGTTGAAAAAAATTAGTAAACTGTGAGTTGGAATGCTTAGACATTCATGTATTAGGGAATGGAGATATAAATTGTGAGCATTGTAAAGGATGATGCAGCAGTAAATATGAAGTTAGCAATAATTTCTATAACTTTCATTGATCCATTTGAGTTAAATAAAACAAAATTTGATTTATATCACAGTAACATTTATTGGAATTTGTTAAAACACACAGACACATATGCACAAAAAAAACATATTCAATTAATTAATCCTTAGTCGACTGTTACATTTGAAGGAGGAACAATTGTGGGATTTGTCCAAAGGTGGATATAAATCATAACCGTAATTGTTAGATTCAAGATTTAATTATTAGAAAAGGTCAAGTTTGTCTAATTATCTGGAAATCATGGAAATGGAAATAATAACAATCTTTTTTTTCCCCTAAATCTAAATTACCTCTAATTACTGAATAAAGCTTTTTAACTATACACTGATTTCAGAATTACATACACGATATTGTAAAAGCAGCTTTTAAGGGTATTGAGAGAGAAAAACAAATATCTATTTTCTATCAGATGAAAATAATGATGGAATATATATTAAGTTCTACTTTCTTATAATTCCCATGGCCACCAGCTTCTAAATTACCAAACCTCTCAGATTCACACCATCTTAAGTTATTCAAATCACATCAGTGTTGAAGCTATACACACATATCATATTTTTTATCTTTTCTCTCTCTAGATGATGATTTATTTTTAACATTGCATCTGTATCAGAAGTTTTATAATTTTCATAAGATAGACATTTTTTATATGTTGATCATCATCTTTATTTTATTTTGTGGATACAAGAGAGCAATATCTGTGTTCCTGGTGTGTGTAACATCTTTCTTTCTCTCTTTCTTTTTTAATTTCTTGGCATCATTATTACTCAAAATGGGAACTCTCAATTCTCAATCCCTGAGAATTCTGGAACAAATCTATTGTTATATATGTATACTAATACAGATGGGCTTTCTTGGAGGAGTAAGTATTTTTCCTTGTAATTATATAAAATAATTATAGATTGTGTGTTTATAAATACATAAATACAGGTAGAGTGAAATAAAGAATCATAATTCAAATATACAATGAAATAAACGTGATGGAAAAATTAAATTACATTAAAAAAACACTTGTAAATAAATAAACAAAAAAAACAATTTAGCTCAAAAATAATATTATCCTTAAGTATTGTTGTTGTTGTTGTTGTTGTTAAGTGCCGTCGAGTTGTTTCTGACTCATAGTGACCGCATGCACAGCAGAACGAAACACTGCCCGATCCCGCGCC
>NW_006922769.1:91060-96857 GCF_000298275.1 Orycteropus afer afer
AACTATCAGAGTATACACAAGAAAATGATTTATCTCTCTAAATTTTACTTCACTTAAAAGAAATTGTGGTTAGTAAGACAACTCAATATATCCAATACTTAACATTTAATTTTAATATTCAATATTTTAACATTCAACATTAATATTTGACATTCAAATAAGATGGATAAAGAAATAATAATTCATTATATTCAAGTAAAGGTTTTTTCAAATGGTTAAATGCTGTTCATTGAGATGTCCTCCCATCTTTTCCAAAATGACACAAAGTTTAAAATTTTAACTATATCTACATCTTTGAAGTTATAACATATGCTTATTCAAATATTACTTGCAATCAAAAAAAGAAAGAAAGAAAAAAGATCTCCATAGGGGCCTCAGTTAAAAGATCTATTAAACATTCTGTTGAAAGCACTCTTGATCTCCCTGTTCCTCAGGCTAAAGATGATGGGGTTTATGAAGGGGGACACCATGGAGTAGAACATAGCAGTGGAAAGGCTTTGAATAGTTGATACCTCAGAGATGGGCCCCAAGCAAGCAAATAACTCAGAGATTATGAACAATATAATAGTAACTATCTGGGGGGGAACAGGTAGATAAAGCTTTGTTTCGGGCTTCTACAGATCGCATCTGAAGCACAGTAGAGAATATGTTAACATATGAGATGAATAAGATGATGAAGTAAAATAGGACAACGCAAGAACTTACCACAAGGACTACAGTCTCAGAAAATTGCACAGACTGGAATGAGATGCTTAGGATTTGAGGAATAGCACAAAAAAAAACCGGTGAATGACATTGGATTTTGTGAATGGAAGTCTGAATATGGTGCCTATGTGAGTTGCAGAATAGACCAGCCCACTGGCCCACAAGGCCCCTGCGATCTGTGTGCAAAAACGTGGTGTGAGGATGAGCTGATAATGCAGAGGGCGGCAAATGGCAACATAACGGTCATAGGACATGACCACAAGGAAAAAGAACTCCGTGGATCCAAATAAGATAAACAAAAAAAGTTTGAGCAATACATTCTTTGAGAGAAATCAGTGTACTGTCCATTAGAGAATTCACAATTGCTTTAGGAACAGTTATTGAGATATAACAAAAATCTATGAGGGTTAAGTTGCCTATAAAGAAATACGTTGGGAGGTGAACGTGTGGGTCTGTCACAATGACCAAAAAGGTTAGAAGATTCCCAGCCAGGGCTCCCAGATAAACAACTAGGAAAAGGAGACCTTGCAAGACTTGAAGCTCTCATGAGCCTGCGTTATCCACAAGGAGGAATTCTGTGATAGCAGTAAGGTAGTTCATGTCTGTCAGTATGCTTCAGTTCTGCTGAAGCCAAAGGATAAAGAGATAAGAAAATATTACAAACAAAATGGAGGATGAACTATCCTTATATGAAATAACCATGATATTTGATATGCTGAATTTAAAGATTCACATTTCACATATCATTATTATGTGATGCATATGTTCTTAATTATAAAATGAAATGAAAAAATGAGAATATAGTACTAAAAATGTCAATGTCAATAAATGTAATCAGTATAGCTTGCACAATTTAGAAAGTCATTGTTTTTGTTTTTCTGTAAATTGGACTTAAAAATAAAAATACAAACCCAAAAAGCACAAAAGCAACAGGATTAAAACTAATAAGTATACCTGCTGACTCTGATATGATGTTTCTCCTCCACACATTAATATCTCTCACAAAGACTCACTGATATAGAGTCCAACACCATGACACGTCACTTTTCTTCACTGAGCATGCACTGGAGAGACCATTCTCAGAAACATATATTTTTAATGTAAACCATGTAAAGAAATGTGTATCATGTATTGTGATTCTCTGTCATGCTTTATGATTACTTTCTGGATGACACTAATGTACTTATATCTCCTAGATGCCTCATAGGAAAGTGGTAACTGTAGCCTCTGGAAAAATAAAGTGCTTTAAATCCGCCCCCACACACACACACATATATTAACTAGGGACAGTCCACTGGGATTAATTATATTGGTAACTTCTTTTTTTTTAGTCGATAACAGGATTTTCTAAACATTAAAAAAGCACAAACTCTTTAAAATGTTTTTTAAGTCATTGTTGGCTTAATGACATTTCAAATTTACTTCTTTGTGATGGTGGAATCAATATACTTACTGTGGATAAAAATGCCAACATTGTATATGAATATACATTTTATTATTAAGCAAATGTAGCTATAAAGTGTGTAATAGAAGTTGATGTAGTAGAGGAAGTATGTGCTCACCCCTCACTTCTTAACTAAGTTAACAAAAGATCTCTGAAAGGGCCTCAAAATTATCAACATTAGTAGTAACTCTCATGCAATAGTTGAAAGTCACAGCTGCAGAATGAAAAAGTATTATATTGGCTAGTATCATACAATTTAAACTTACTAAACTAAACATTAGATACAGGTGATACTTTGTTGTCTCCAAGAAGGTAATAAGGAAAGAAAATTATCTGACAAAATCCTGAGAGAATTGCAGGAATTCTACCCAAGAAATGAGTAGGAAGACTTGGGCATTAATTCAGGAAAAAAAAAAAATGTCAAAGAACTGTAACATTCTTCTTTCCCAAAAGACCTCCTCACTCCTCTCAATCTCCCATTCTACCTTCTTAGCCCCACTCACTCCCGGTATCTATCCTATTGTTGTTACTATCTTCCTTTCAGTTTCTATTTTCCTTCTTCTCCCCTCTCTTTCATATTGACATCATTAGACCCTGACTTTCACCTCCTCCTTTACAACAAGCTTCCTCACTCTAAGTTAGTATCTTAAACTAACTCACCATCAGCTCTTGACCTCAGGAAGATAGCTACTAATTTCAAATCGTCCAAAGGACAGAGAAAGAGGTATATTTACTCAGGATACCTGTTAGAAGGACTAGGATATGCTTGAATTTGGTTTAATAAGACCAAAAGGACTACAAAAAGTGAAAATTTAGCTAATTATGCTGAACATAACATGCATACCATTTGTACTAATATCTTAGGAATATAATCTGTAAAGCCTCTTCTTAAAGTATTTTTCATATTGACTGTGGAGTAATCTAATTATACCTACCAGAGTATGATGTACATAGATGAAGAGGTAGTCATTAGAACAGAACAAGTGAGTATTGTGTGGTTTGAAAATTAGTAACGTGTCAGAGTTGTACCCTGTCAGCATACGTATTCAATTTGTATATTGAACAAATATCCAAGAACAACAAATAATCCAAGAAGCTAGACAATCTGAAGAACATCACAGCATCAAGACTGGAGGAAGACTTTTTAAAACCCTGTGATACGCAGATGACACAAGTTCACTTTCTGAAAGAGATCAGGGCTTGAAGCACTTGGTGAGAAAAATCAAAGACTGCAGTCTTTTGTATGGATCACACCTTAACATAAAGAAAACAAAAATCCTCATAATAGTTTCAGTAAGCAATATCATGATAAATTGATAAAATATTGAAGTTGTCAAGTATTTCTTTTTACTTGGTACCACAATCATTACCAATGGCAGTAAAAACAGAACAAAACAAAAAAAAAAAAAACAAAGGAAACAAAACTCAGTAACATAAGGTCAATTATGACTCATTGCCACCACATTGGTCTTTTAAGGCTGTAAATGTTTATGGAAACAGACTGCCCCATCTTTCTTCTATGGAGCATCTGTTGTGTTCAAACCACCAACCTTTTGATTAGCAGACAAATACCTTAACCAGTATTCCACCAGAGCTCCTTAACCATGGCAGTAAAAAAAAAAAAAAAAAAAAAAAAAAAAAAAATCAAACAATTTATTCTGCTGGGTAAATCTCCTACAAAAAACTTATTTAAAGTTTTCAAAAAGTAAAGATGTCACTTTGAGGAGTAAGGTGCACATAACCCAAGCCATAGTATTATCAATCTCCTCATATGCATGTTAAAGCAAGACAATGGATAATTAAGACCAATTAAGCATTGATGCATTTGAATTGTGGTGTTGTTGAAAAATATTGAATATACCATGGCCTGACAAAATAAAGAACACATTTCTCTAGGAAAAAATACAGTCAGAAAACACTCCCAAGAAGCAAGGATGGTAAGCATTCAACAGATGCGTTTTACATATGATATGTAAAAAAAGAGATACCTGTACATGGAGAAGGATATCATTTTTTGTATACAGTCAGGGAAAAGAGGAAGATGAAATCAACTGATACAGTGACTGCAACAATGAGCTAAAAAATAGTGATGATTGTGAGGATGGTGCAGAACCAGACAGCGTTTTGTTATGTTGTATATAGTTTCACACAGTCGAAAGTGACTTGATGGGATCTAACAACATTAGCATATCTGAGTCTAGCTATAGGAGCTCTGGTAGCATAGTGCCTAAGGCACTTGACTGCTAACCAGAAAGCTAGAGGTTCAAATCCACCAGCTACTCCTCAGAAGGATGGTTGGGCAATCTATTTCCATAATGATACAGCCTAGGAAACCGAAGGAGGGGTCGCTGTGGTCGGGCCTACTCGATGGCACATAACAACAACGAATCTAGCTATAAAATGAGTTCTATATTTTTCCTCAGAACTTAGTGTAGTATTAAAAATAATGAAAAAGAGATGGAATTTCTTGGATGCTATTTTTAATTCTTGGACTTATTCTGAAGAACTTTATTAGTTCACAGTAGGGAGAACTTTGAATTAGGTGTGTAAGTTCTGACACTGTGGCAAAAATCATCCCAGAAGCTGAGAAATTTTGATGATTGATATGTTTCTGGAACTGACTAATGGAGTCTGATTTTTTTCTCTGATGCCATTTTAGCAGAGCAACTCATGAAGCATTATCAATAAAGATATATCCTTAAGCTATTCCTGTTTATGAAATTATATTATTATCTATTAAATGTTTTATCATGTAGTCTGAAAATAAGATACATAACAGTATCAAGCTTGTGTGTCTTCAATATTTCATAAAATTACATTAATAGCATATGTAATGAACTAAACAACTGTGAGTCAAATGACTTTTGAATTTTTATCCATAGAATATTACATAAAAATTTCTTTCAAATGCTTTTAAAATATGTACATATGAACTTCATATATATACATACATGAAAAATTTCCTCATGAACTTCCTTCCTCAAAATTTACATTCTTAACAAAGTTGATTTAGAAAAATAAAAATTCCTCGATAAAATACATGTTATTTAATTTTCATGGAAATTAGTGTCTACATGATCAGAATACACTCTGTTAGTTTTGAAGTTAATGTTATAATGCTTTAAACAGATATAATTCAGTTTGGAAAATATACATTTATCTGTCCAAGGAGAAACCATATTTCCTTTTATTAAACATCACTTGTGTAGGGAGAGAGTCATTGGCTATAGAAAATTTTCCTAAGTAATTGGAATATTTAAAAGGGATTACTAATGGGAGGTGGGGAATTAAACAGTTTCCACTTAGCATAACCTTTTGCTTACTTGATGCAGAAGGACCATAATATCCTTATATTTCAAAGGGTCACCATGTGGAAATTTTCAATTCCTTATCTTTCTTCTTTACATGAATGCTTTTCTCTAATAGTGCATCCTTCTACTGATTTCAATCCTGCACATTCCTGTATATCAGCTCTTCATTAAATGGTTAATTTATCTTGAGAATTTATTTATTTTATTCTCATTTGGTCAAGATAACATATCTCATCAATCTAGTCCACAAAATTATGGACAAGCAGAAGAAAAAGAATCCTTTCATACAAAGTTGATACTAATCCATGTCAGTGGTAATAAAATCCCAGTATCACTT
>NW_006922769.1:100566-103159 GCF_000298275.1 Orycteropus afer afer
TTTTAAAAGAAGGAATTGAAGTTTCACTGAAGGAATTGTTGAAAAACAAAGCTCCAGGAATTGATGGAATGTCTATTAAGATTTTTCAACAAATGATTGCTGTGCTGGAGGCACCTACTCAACTATCCCAAGAAGTTTAGAAGACAGCTACCTGGTCAGCTAACTGGAAGAGATCTGTATTTGTAGCTATTCCAAAGAAAGTTGATCCCACAGAATGGAGATTATTGAACAATATCATTAATATCATCACATGCAAGTAAAATCTTGCTGAAGATAAGAAAAAAAAAATGGTTGCAACAGTATATTGACTAGAAACTTCTGGAAATATAAGCTAGGTTCAGAAAAGGATATGAACAAGGAATGTCATTGCTGATGTCAGATGGATCTTAGCTGAAAACAAAGAATACCAGGAGGATATTTACCTGTGTATTATTGACTATGCAGAAGCATTGGGCTGTGTAGATCATAACAAATCATGGATAATGTTGAGAAGAATGGGAATGCTCTAATACTTAATTGTGCTCCTGAGGAACCTGTACCTAGACCAGAAGCTGTCATTGAAACAGAACAAGGGGATAATGAATGGTTTAAAATCAGAAGACTGTGTGTCATGATTTTATCCTTCCACCATATGTATTCAATCTGTATGCTGAGCGAATAATCCAAGAAGCTGTGTATATAAAGAAGAATGCATCATCAGGATTGGAAGAAAACTAATTATCAACTTGTGATATGAAGATGACACAACCTTTCTGGCTGAAAGTGAAAATGACTTGAAGCACTTACTGAAGAAGATTAAACACTACAGTATGGAGTATGGATTACATCTTAACATAAAGAAAACAAAAACCCTCACAACTGGACCAATAAGCAGCATCATGATAAATAAAGAAAAGAAAAGATTGAAATTGTCAGAATTCCTATTACTTCATTCCACAACCAACACCAATGGAAGCAGAAGTCAAGAAATCAGATGTCATATTGCAATGGGCAATTTGCTGCAAAATACCTCTGTAAAGTGCTCAAGAGCAAAGATGTCTCTTTGAAAACAAAGTTTCCCTTAAACCAAGCCATGGTATTTTCAATCATCCCATATGCGTGTGAAAGCTGTACAATGAATAAGGAAGACAGAAGAATAGCTGATGCTTTTGAGTTGTGATATTGACAAAGAATACTGAAAATACCATGGCCTGCCATAAGAACTAACAAATCTGTCCCAGAAGAAGTTCAGCCTGAATGCTCCTTGGAAGTGAGAATGGCCAGACTTCATCTTTCTTTCTTTGGTCATGTTCTCAGATGGTACCATTCCCTGGAATGGTAAAGTGGAGGGTCAGTGAAAAAGAGGAAGGCCTTGAACATGATAAATTGACACAGTGATTGCAACAATGGGCTCAACATAGCAAGACTGTGAGGCTGGCAAAGAACAAGGTAGTATGAGTTCAAAGTGGAGTTGAGCCATTGAGCAGCACACTTTATCCCTCTGGCATCTAAGGTCTTAAATAACTAGTCACAACAGTTTAAATTAGGAATTTCACTACTTTGAACAGCTCACAGATTCAGATTATATCAAACTCGCAAGAGCAGAAATAGAGGAAAGGCACAGAGAGATTATTTGGGAAAGAACTACTGGACGAGGACAGACGGGCAGGCACCGGAGAGAGGCATTGGAAACTCACTGTGCACAGGGCTAGCGCACCTGCTTGAGATCCCTGAGCCAAAAGGGAGGATGCCTTATAACAGTTTACCAGTGACCACTCTAATATTTCGGTGGACATTGGCAGAGACCTGCCTCCAGCAGCTCATCTTGATTTTTTGGAGGTAATTTGGGTCTCCTGGTGGCTGGCTGCGAGCATGGACACCTCCGCTGAGATTTGGAGGAAAACTTACTATTGCGACAGGAAGCGTAGCTCCCTCCCCTCCCACCAGGTCACAGAGTAGACTGGGGTCAGACAAGGAGACTTCATGCTTTTCTTTGTCACAGAGATTGGGACAGCAGGTCAATAGCATGTACCCCACACACACACCACACACAGATAAAACTGCATGCATCTTTGGCACTGCAGCTGGGCGGTATCACAGACAAACTCCAGAGCAGGCCATTAGAGATCTGGAGGGATTATGTCAGTACCGCGGACAGAACCAACAGGGACAGGGAAGAAACCACACTCCTGAGATTTCTGCCTTGGCGCCATTCGTCAGTGGTGTGGGGCCACTGAGGCGGGATCTTTGAGCGTGCCTGAAATTGGCAGAAATTTGTGACACTCTAACAATAAGAATCTTTCCTGATTTGTGCTGCAGTCTTGCAAATAAATATGTCATCAAAAATAGCCTGCTCAAAGCCCTAGAAACTGGCCCTAGCAACACCAAGCTTTCCTTCTTCTGCTCCCACCTTCTTCCGTTCCCACCTTCTTCCACTCCCACCTTCTCTACCAATATCTTTTCTCACTCAGTAGAAGAAAACATATTCATCCAGTTATCATAAAACCTCCCGCTTTGAACTCTAAATCCTCTTTACGACAAACAGAAACATATCCAAACTGTACACAGGGATTCTACCACCACAAGGAAAACAGCAGAGCGACTCAACACACTT
>NW_006922769.1:112390-113699 GCF_000298275.1 Orycteropus afer afer
TCAGGACAGATTTGTTAGTTCTTTCAGCAGTCCATGGTATTTTCAGTATTCTTTGCCAACATTGCAACTCAAAAGCATCAACTCTTCTTCAGTCTGCCTTATTCATTGTCCAGCTCTCACATGCGTAAGAGGCAAGTGAAAATACCATGGTATATGTTAGGTGCATCTTCGTCTTTAAGGAGATATCTTTGCTCTTCAGTAGTTGAAAGAGGTCTTTTGAAACAGATTTGCCCAATGTAATATGTCTTTTGATGTCTTGACCGCTGCTTCCATTGCTGTTGATTATTGTTAAGTGCTGTTGAGTCATTTCAGACTCATAGCGACCCAATGCACAGCAGAACGAAACACTGCCCGATCCCGCACCAGCCCCACAGTCCCTGCTATACTTGAGCCCATCTACTTCACCCCCAGGGACAACTCTGGGACTCCCTGAGTTGATTGTAGAACCAACTAATATGAAGTCTTTAACAACTTCAATCTTTTCTCCATCTATGGTGATACTGCTTAATGGTCCATTTGTGAGGATTTATGTTTTCTTTACTTTGAGGTGGAATCCATACTGCATACTGTAGTCTTTAATCTTCGTCAGTACATGCTTCAAGTCATGTGCACTTTCAGCAAGCAAAGTTGTGTTGTCTGCATTTCATAGGTTGTTAATGAGTCTTCTTCCAATCCTGATGCCTCTTTCTTCTTCATATAGTCTGGTTTCTTGGATTACTTGCTCACCATACAGATTGAACAAGTATGGTTAAAGGATACAACCCTGACATACACCCTTCCTGATTTTCAACCATGAAGTATCCCCTTGCTCTTTTTGAATGAGATCCTATTGGTCTATGAACATGTTCCTCTTGAGCACAATTAAGTGTTCTGGACTTCCCACTTTTCTCCACAATCCATAATTTGTTTTGATCCACACAACTGAATGCTTTACATAATCAATAAAACACAAGCAAATATCGGTGTGGTATTCTCTGCTTCTAGCTGAGATCCATTTGACATTGACAATGATGTCTCTCATTCCATGTCCTCTCCTAAATCAAATTTGCATTTTTGAAAGTGCCTTATCAATGCACTGCTGCAACTTTTTTTTAAAATTATCTTACCAAAATTTTACTTGTGTGTGATATTAATAATATTGTTGGATAATTTCCATATTTTGTGATTACCTTTGTTAGGAATGGGTAGAAATATGGTACTCTTCCAGTCAGTTGGCCAGGTAGCTGTCTTCCAAATTTCTTAGCATAGATGAGTGAGTGCCTCCAGGGGACCATCTGTTTGTGAAAACACATTAAGGGGCATTCTGTCA
>NW_006922769.1:116475-119038 GCF_000298275.1 Orycteropus afer afer
CCTAAGACATTCGACTGATAACCAGAAGGCTGGCAGTTCAAACCTTCCTGCCACTCCTCAGAAAAGGATTGGGCAATTTACTTTCATGGAGATACCGCATCAGAGAACCATGGAGGGGTTGCTATGAGTCAGATTCTACTTGACAGCAGTGAGTTTGGTTTATGATATTAATGATATTGTTGGACAATTTTCACATTCTGTTGCATTATCTTTCTTTGGAATGGGCACACATATCAATCTCTTCTACTTAGTAGGCCAGATAGCTCTCTTCCAAATTATTTGACATAAATGATTTAACAGATCTAGTGCTGCATCTGTTTGTTGAAACATCTCAATGGGCATTCCATCAATTCTTGGAGCCATTTTTTTTGGCAACTCCTTCAGTGAATCTTTGACTTCTTTCAGTACCATTGGTTCTTGATCATATGCAACCTCCTGAAATAGTTAAACATCAACTAATTATTTTTTAGCATGGACTCTATGTATTCCTCCTGTCTTTTGATGCTTCCTGAATCATTCAATAGTTCACCTGTGGAGTCCTTTAATATTGCAACAGGAGACTTGATTTTTTTTCTTCAGTACTTGCAGCTTGAAAAATTGCAAGCATTTCCTTCCCTTTTGGTTTTTTAACTCCTGGCCTTTTGCACTTTATATTATAATACTTTACTTTGTCTTCTTGATTTGCCTTTTGAAATCTTCTGTTCAGCTCTTTATTTCATTTCCACTATTTGTTTTGGCTATTTTTCTTCCAAAAGCAAGTTTCAAAGTCTCTTCTGACATCAAAATTGGTCTTTTCTCCTTTTTCCTTTTTTTTTTTTTTTTTTCAATGACCTTTTGCTTTCTCATGTATAATGTTCTTGATGTCATCCCACAACTTGTCTAGTCTTCGGTCATTGTTGTTCAATGTATCAAATCTGTTCTTCAGATGGTCTCTAAATTCAGGTGGAAAATAATCAAGGTTGTTTTTTAGCTCTCATGGACTTATTTTAATTTTCTTCAGTTTCAACTTGAGCTTGTATGAAAGAAATTAATGATCTGTTTCACAGTTACTTCCTGTCCTTGTTTGATGACAAATATTGAGCTTCTTTCTCCATCACTCCTTTTGACAGATGTAGCCGATCTGCTTCCTGTGTATTCCACCTACTGAAGTCTACATGTATCCAAAAATCAAAAAAAACAAACTCACTGCCATCATTGATTTTGAGTCATAGCAACACTTCCTTGGGTTTCTGAGGTAATATCTCTATGGAATTAGCTTACCCAGTCTTCTTCCTGAGCCAGCATTTATGTTGTTGAAAAAGGTATTCACAATGAATAAGTCATTTGTCTTGTAAAATTCTGTCATGTGATCTGCAAAATCATTTTGATCACAAAGGCCATATTTTTCTCTTGATGCTTCTTTGTTTCCAAGTTTTGCTTTTGATTCACTAGTAATAATCTGTACGTCCTTATTGCATATTTGGTCAATTTCAGACTGTAGAACTTTGAAAACATCTTTGATTTCTTCAGTTTTGGCTTTAGTGGCTGGTGATTAAATATGAATAATGTAATTTTTCCCTGTGGGTGTATGGATATTGTCCTATCACTGACAGTACTATACTTCAAGATAGACCTTAAAAATATTATGATAATTAATGCAATGAAGTTCCTTTTCAATTTGTCATTCCCAGCAAGGTAGATCATGTTATTGTCTGATTTAAAATGGCAATACCAGTCCATTTCAGCTCAGTAATGGCTAAGGTATTGATTTTTATGCATTCCATTTCATTTTTAACAATTTCCAGTTTTCCTAGATTAATCCTTTGTACATTCCTTGTTCTGGTTATTAATGAATGTCTGAAGCTGTTTCTTTCCATTGTGAGGTGTGCCCTATCAACAAATGAAGGTCTTGAAAGCTTTACTCCATTCACACCATTAAGGTTGACTCTAATTTGAGGGTGACTCTGTTGGCATTTGAAATATTGGTGGCATAGCCTCCAGCCTCATAGCAACACACAAGCCACTACAGTAGAAGAAGTTGGCAGACAATAAAGATGTGTTGAAATCACTGGTGATTGGCATAGGAAAGCAGGAAACAAAGAGGAATCACTGGTACTTAAAAAACACTCTCTTCGTGATAGAAATGATGCTGGAAATCACATAATAGAATTTCGCAAGACCAAAGACTTATTCATTGTGAATATCTTTTTCAACAACATAAATAGCAGCTATACATGTAGACTTCACCAAATGGAGTATAGAGGAATCAGATAGACTACATCTGTGGAAAGAGGTGATGGAGAAGCTCAATACCTTCAGCCAAAACAAGGCCAGGAGCTGACTGTGGAACAGACCATCTACTGCTCATACACAACTACGAGTTGAATCTGAGGGCAATTAAAATAAGTCCACAAGAGCCAAAATATGACCTTGATTTTATCACTCCTGATATTAGAAACCATATAAAGAATGAGTTTAATGTATTGAACACCTATGACTGAAAACCAGAGGAATTGTGGGATGAGATCAAGAACATCATCCATGAAGAAAACAAAAAGTCATTAAAAAGACAGGAAAGGGAGAA
>NW_006922769.1:119473-126596 GCF_000298275.1 Orycteropus afer afer
CATTTGGAAGCAATCAGCCGTAGGACACGATGGCCCTCAAGACCAGAAGAACTAGATGGTGCCTAGCTACCAATGCCAATCACTCAGGAAAGGATTAAATCTGGAGATCCTGGATAAAGTGGGAGGAAAAACATGAAACAAAATCCAAAACCTCAATGTTGTTGTGGTTGTTATGTGTTGTCGAGTCAGACTCAACTCATAGAGACCCTTCCTTGGGTTTCCAAGGTGGTATCACTGCAGAAGTAGATTGCCCAAACTTCCTTCCAAGGAGTGCTGATACGTTTCAACCACCAGCCTTCTTGTTAGCAGTCAAGTGCCTTAGGCAGACTGGGTTACGATTGGGCATAGTAAATAGGAAGTGAAAACTAAATGCACACATAATTTTGAATATGAAACAAACTCTTAAAATAAAAAAATGAATAATTAAATAAAGTGAATGGAAGAAATGACAAGATAAAAGAGCTGAACAGAATATTTCAAAGGGCAGCTCAAGAACACAAAGTCAACTATTACAATGAAATATGAAAAGACCTAGAGTTGGAAAACCAAAAGAGAAGAATAAGTTCAGCATTTCTAAAGAAAAAATTCAAACCTCAAGTTGCAATATCAAAGGTTATACGGGCAAAATAGTGAATGATGCAGAAACAGCAAAAGAAGATGGAAGGAAAACACAGAGTTGCTGTACCAAAAAATTATTGGCTGATGTTCCTCCATTTCAGGAGGTGGCATATGATCAAGAACCAATGGTACTTAAGGAAGAAGTTGAAGTTTCACTAATTGAATTGGTGAGATGAAATATTTCAACACACAGATTCCTCACTGAATGTGCTCACTTGTCTATGGCAAGAAATTTTGAAGACAGAGCTATCTGGCCAACTGACTGGAACAGATCCATATTTGTACCCATTCCAAAGAAAAGTGATCCCACAGAATGTGGAGCTAATCAAACAATATCATTCATATCACACACAAGTGAAATCTTATTGAAGATAATTCAAAAACAGTTGCAGCAGTATATTGACAGAGAACTTCCAGAAATGCAAGTTGGATTCAGAAGAGGACATGGAATAAGGGATATCATTGCTGATGTCAGATGAATCTTAGCTGAAAGCAAAGAATACCAGAAAGATGTTTACTTACATTTCATTGACAATGCAAAACCATTCCATGGTATGGATCATGACAGATTAGGGATAACTTTGAGAAGAATAAGAATTCCAGAATACTTAATCATGCTCATGAGAAACCTGTACATAGACCAGGAGGCTGTCATTCAAACAACAGGATGCATCATGGTTTAAAATCAGGAAGGGAGTAGATCAGGGTGTATCCTTTCACCATACTTATTCAGTCTGTATGCTGAGCAAATAATGTGAGAATCTTGGCTACATGAAAAATAATGTGGCATCAAGATTGGAGGAAGACTCATTAAAAACCTGTGATTGCAGATGACAAAACTTCACTTGCTGAAAATGAAGATGACTTGAAGCACTTACTGATGAAGATTAAAGGTTACATTCTTCAGTATGGATTATACCTCAATATAAAGAGAACAAAAATCATCACAACTGGACCAATAAGCAGCATCGAGAGAAATAAGATAAGATTGAAGTTGTCAAAGATTTCATATTATTTGATTTCATAATCAACACCCATGGAAGCATCAGTCAAGACATCTGATGACATATTACACTGGTCAAATGTGCTGCAAATGACCTCCTTAAAGTGATGGAGGGCAAAGATGTCTCCTTGAAGACTAATGTGCCCCTAACTCAAGCCATGGTATTTTCAATCACCTCATATGCATGTGACAGCTAGACAATGAATAAGGAAGACCAAAGGAGAGTTCATGCTTTCAAGTTGTGGTGTTGGTGAAGAGTACTGATAGTACCATGGAGTGTCAAAAGAACTAATAAATCTATCCTGGAAGAATTGCAGCAAGGATGTGCCTTTGAAGCAAGGATGACCAGAATTCCTCTGGCATATTTTGGTCATGTTGTCAGAAAGGACCATTCCCTGGAGAAGGATATTGTACTAGGTAAAGTGGAGGGTCAATGAAAAAGGGGATGGCCCTCAATAAGATGTATTGAGACAGTGGCTACAATAATAGGCTCAGGTACACCACGTATTGTGAAGCTGGCACACAACCAGGCAGTGTTTCATTCTGCTGTACACTGGGTTACTATGAGTCATAGATAACCTGATGGCACCTAACAACAAGGACTTTGAGGAGGCAACAACTCCCCAGTCATATTCTGAGTAACTTCCAACCTGAGTGACTCATTCAGGCACTATATCAAACAATGTTTCATGGCTATTCATGAAGTTTTCCTGTAATATATCTGGTAGTCCTGCACTATTATTCATAGCTTCCACTAACCAACTTTTTTTAAGAGGCTAATAGTCTTGTCCTTCTTTGCAGTCTTTCTTAATCTGAAAGCTCTGCTGAAAACTTCCATGATGGGTGACCCTGCTGGCTTTTTGAAATACCACTGGCTTAGCCTCCAGCTTCATAACAACACACAACCCACCACAGTATGACAAACTGTGGTGGTAGGCGATCCATGTACCCAGCAAATAAACCAAGGATTGGAGGAAAAGTCATTAACAACTTATAACATTTGGATGACACAATCTTACTTGCTGAAAGTGAAGAAAACTTGAAGCATTTACTAATGAAGATCAAAGTCTACAGCCTTTAGTATAGTTTACACCTAACTATAAAGAAAAAAAAAAAAATAATAACAACTGAAGTAGCAAATGTCACCATAAATGGAGAAAAATATAGAAATTGTCAGTGATTTCATTTTACTTGTATCCACAATCAATGCTCATGGAAGCAATAGTAAAGAAATAAAACTATTTATTGCACTGGCAAATCTGCTGCAAAGGACTCTTTAAAGTGTTTTAGAGCAAATATTTTAACACTAAGGAGCCGGACTCTAGCCATGGTATTTTCAGTTACCTCATATGGATGTGAAAGCTGGTGAATGAATAGGGAAGTCTGCAGAAGTACTCACACATTTGTATTGTGATGTTGGGAAAGAATCCTGATTGATCACCACAGACTGCCAGAAGAACAAACAAATCTATCTTCAAAGAAGTACAACCAGAATGTTCCTTAGAAGCTAGAATGACCAGATTTCATCTCACGTACTTTTGGTCAGAAAGGTGCAGCCCCTGGAAAAGGAGTGTAGTAAATTTCCTGGTATGACTTTTCTAGCCCTAAGTCTTTGTAAACTGTGGTGGAATTTGCTGTGAGCAACTGAGGAGCTTCTGATTGTAAATGTTATCCACCTGAGGTACTTCTTTTGGGAGTTGCACAAAGCAATGTTCTGGGAAGTTCACTCTCTTTCAGGTGCTTGGAATTCTGATGTTATGATTGTCTAGTTTGGCCACTCGGCCAGGCTCAAAAGGAGGCCTCCTAGAAGCAGAAGTATCTCTGACTGCTGGCTGAGAAGGACGTGCTGCTAAGAGACACACACTCTTGAGAGACACGTGCTGCTGGGAAAGAGATGCAAGAGACACACATTGCTGAGAGAGACACCAAGAGACACGCACTGCTGGGAGAGAGTCTGTGAGAGTCTGTTGGCTGAGATGGCGGGCTGAGAGAGACTGAGTATTGTTCCTGAACTTGAATTGTAGCCTGGAGCTTCCCTATTAAACTCCATAATCTGTGAGTTCTGTGTGGCCACTGCAGCAAATTATTGAACACAGGAGAAAGATGGTGGGTGCTGCAGGAGGAACGGCTGGTGTCAGGGTTGATGAAAGGGCTGGAGGGAGGCAGCATGTCTGGCATCACAGGAATAGGACTTGGGCTCTTGATGGTGATTCTGTCTTCCTCTTGTGCAGTTAGAGGAAGTCAGAAGATAAGGCCTCCCTGCCCCTTTAGCCAGGGTATGAAGGTTGGTAAAGTGGAGGGTCAGGAAAATAGGGAACCCTCAACAGGATGGGTTGACATTTTGGCTGCAATCTTGGGAACAAGCACAACAAATATTGTGAGAATTGCACAATACCAGGCAATGTTTCATTCTTTTGTGCATAGGGTTGATATGAGTACCCAATTTAGTGATTACTTTGTACTTTTAAAAGAACAATTTTAGAAATGCATGTCATTTCCTACCAATTTGAGATACCTTCATAAATTTTGTAACTATTACCAAAATGTCAACCAATTGTGAATTTTTACTGAAATTCTTTGTATTTTCTTATTAAAAACCCCATAATTCTCCCCCTTAGTGCCTAAGGCACTTGACTGCTCACTGGAAGGCTGGTGGTTCAAACCCACCAGCCACTCCTCCAAAGAAAGGTTGGGCAATCTACTTCCGTAGTGATACTGCCTTGGAAACCCAAGGAGGGGTTGCTATGAGTCGAATCAGACTCAATGGCACATAACAACAACAACAAGTCTCCCCCTTGGATCACTTAGTTCAGAGTCTTCTGGAGATTGTGATTCTTAATTTGCTAATTGCCTTGCCTCTTAATAAAAACTGCTTACTTTTAATTTTAACTAGATTGACATTTTCCTCGATGATATTTCTTGATGTTAGAAGAGGGATCCAAATTAGAGATGAGGAAATGATCCCTAGCAGGTTTGGTAACTCATATCGCAACACAAGCAGGAGCCTCTTGGATCACCACTTCCCCTGACCTCCTTAGGAATCATCTCAGGTGAACACCATCTCAGATCCAAACTCTGCTATTTTTGTGTAGAGTTCTTGAACTTTATTGAGGAGTACATTCTCTTTCATTTTTGATGCTATTCTACTTTTATAAACCTTGGCATCTATGGAGGTAATTCTTTCAAACAGCTCTGGGTCACTATAACCTTCAAAATTCAGGCATAACTCAGCCAGTAAAAGCCATTAGGATGGTTGCTGGTGCTCATTACCAGCATTAAAGATTCTATGACAGGATAAACACACAATAAACCAAACTCACTGCCACTGAGATGATTCCAACTCACAGCAACCCACTTTGGGTTCTGAGGTGGTAAATCTTTATGGAAGTTGATTGTCCAGTCCTCCTTCCTCAGAGTGGCTGGTGGGTTTGAACTACCAACCTTCTGGTTAGCAATCAAAGGCCTTAGGCACTATGCCACCAGAGCTCCTTATGATGGGATAAAGGGGTTAAAAAATAGGCCAGAGCACCAGGCTACCTCCTTCCCACAAGCAAACTCTTGTGCAAAGAAGGGACAAATTGATCCAAATCCAAGAATGTTTCTATTTAGGTTTTTTGTGACTCACAGAAAACTGAAAGTAGTGATCCACATGGCTTTTTGCCTCTGAGGCCATCAAGAAACATGTTCTGCTTTTCAGCGCATATTGTGTGGGAATTATCAAATCTCTGGTGGCTTAGTGCCTAAGGCATTTGACTGCTAACCAGAAGGCTGGTGGTTCAAACCCACCAGCCACTCCTCGGAAGGAAGGTTAGGCAATCTACTTTCTTAGTGATACCACCTCGTAACCCAATGAGGGGTCACTATAAGTTGGATCTGACTGGATGGCAGTGTGTTTGGTTTGGTTTGTATAATAACATAGGAAATTCCAAATTGCATGAGGGAAGTTGGTAGCTCGTGACCTGTTTTGTGATATTTACCGGAGGAGGTTTTAATTTAAATTTAAAGAGTCAGTATTCTCTTCAAAATACTTTTCAATTAGAGAGACTACTATATTTTAAAATAAGAGACTAGGTGTCTAGCTAAGAAAATGAATTATATTCAGAAAAAATAAAAATGAAACTTGGTTTTATTTGATTGTTACAGAGGAATCCCAGAAGACTGACTTCTACTAAGAATTTGAGGAGCACTGGTGGTGTAGTACCTAAGGCATTTGACTGCTAACCAGAAGGCTGGTGGTTCAAACTCACCTCTACTTGGAAGGAAGTTTGGGCCGGTACCACTAGAAGGCACATAACAACAACACTAAGAATTTTGACTTCGAAAATGCAAAGTTTCAAGTTAATTCTTCACATCCTTGATAAATGAGCCTGGATTTTCCTCTACTAGGACACTATAGTGGCTAAGGCACTTGACTGCTAACCAGAAGGCTGGTGGTTCAAACCCACCAGCCCACTCCTCGGAAGGAAGGTTGGGCAATCCTACTTCCGTAGTGATACTGCCTTGGAAACCCAAGAAGGGGTCGCTGTGAGTCGGGGCCGACTCAATGGCAAATAACAACATCATAACAACACAACAACAGGACACTATATCTGAGGTTCATATTCAAAAACATTATAAGCTTTATATACTAAAAAAAAAAAAAAACCCTCACTGACCTCAAGTCACCCCTCCTTTGGTTTCTGGGGAGGTATCTCTATGGAAGTAGATTAGCCACCCTTCCTTCCAAGGAGTGACTGGTGGGTTTGAACCACCAGCCTTCTGGTTAGCAGTCAAATGCTTTAGGCACTATGCCACCAAATGTATTTTAAAATCTCAGTGATCATTTTGGGAAAATGAAGCCTTTCTCTTTCAGTTTTTTGTTTGTTTGTTTATTTTTATTTTTGTGAGAAGCTTACCTCTAGTTTATAATGCTAGTGTATTTGAGTGTCTGAATCAAGTTAAAGGTGTTTTCTATGAGGTTGCCTAAAATTCTCAGTTCTTCTTTCTTCCAAGGAAAACTGCTTCTTACTCTGAGGACCTTTAACATAAATCAGTCCACTTGAAAAATACAATGAGAAATAATAAATTGTTTATTTTGATTGCTACAATTAAGCCTTAATAAAACAGAAATACTATTCTAAATTGTTTCTCTAAAATTCCTATAAAACATACAAACGATTGCCATGAAAATATGATTTTCTGCTCCAAATGGTATTATTAAATTAGGTTGAAATATTTCTTCAAAGCAATTACTGCCTGTTTTTATGCTGAATAAACATTTTGTAAAGTGAATAGTCTTAAAGTTGCAGGAATTAATGCAAATAAATATATTCTACATATGATTCTGTGTTTATAAGTTGAATACAGAAACTTAGTAAATAACTTAAGCTGGATATAATATGAAATCTTTTCTAGTTAATGAAAAAGGGTAATTTCCAAGAATCCGTGGGTCCATTTCTGCTAAAGAGTTTTACTATTACTAGATTACTAGGTATATGATGGCAGTGAGTTTTTTTTTTTTTT
>NW_006922769.1:127251-127924 GCF_000298275.1 Orycteropus afer afer
CTGGCTCTAGGGGCTGGGTGAAAGCCCCTCAACCTGAGGCTTCAGCCCTGTGTCCTGCTTCCAGTCCATTGAAGCTAGAAGCTTTTCTTCACTCAGATAGCTATTGGCTGCTGAGATTGACAAGCCCAAGGTTGATAAGTAAAAAGGCACAGTCCTGATATTACCATTACCACATGGCAGGTCATTAAAGTCAAGTCCATTGAAAGACCTAAGGTCAGCAAAGCATGGCAAGCTGCTGAACATTGACAGGGGTACATGCAGGGTTCATATGTGCCATAAGCTGAAGACCATTCCCAAAGCTGCTGCTTATATACTGGAAGTGAACCATATCCCTAAAGCAGCTACTCAGCTGCTTGTGGTAGATCCCATCATGGAGTTGATTGCAGTCTCACTATAGGGAATAACTACAACCGGCTGCCCAGCCACTCAACCAGGCCCAGCCAAGTTGACACACAACCTTAACAACACTACCACCCCATTGTTTCCAGCTTATGGCATGCTTAAACCCTGCATGTAGTCCTGTCATTGTTCAGCACCCTGCTATGCTCTGCCAAACTTGGGCCTTTCAATGGATTTGAATTAATGGTCTGCTGTGTGGTATTAACCAGAAGGCTGGTGGTTCAAACCCACCAGGCACTCCTTGGAAGGAAGGTTGGGCAATCCTACTTCCGTA
>NW_006922769.1:128778-129322 GCF_000298275.1 Orycteropus afer afer
ATTTCCCTTTCTTGTCTTATTGCCCTGGCTAGGACTTCCAATACAGTGTTGAATAGAAGTGGTGATAGAGGGCATCCTTATCTTGTTCCTGTTCTCAAGGGGAATTGTTTCAGTCTCTCGCCATTGAGAATAATGTTGACTGTTGGTTTTGCATATATGCCCTTTTTATGTTGAGGAATGACCCTTCTATTACTATTTTGTTGAGAGTTTGCATCAGGAATGGGTGTTGGATTTTATAAAATACATTTTCTGCATAGATGTGATAATGTGGTTCTTTTCCTTGTTTTATTTATGTGATGGATGATATTGATTATTTTTCTAATTTTGAATCACCTTTGCATACCTTGTATGAATCCCACTTGGTCATAATTTTAAACAAACTTTTTCAACAGTAATTATATTTTTATTCTTTTAGCAGTCCATGGTACTTTCAGCATTCTTTGCCAGCTCCACAACTCAAAAGCATCAACTCTTCTTCGGTCTTTCTTATTCATTGTCCAGCTCTCACATGCATACGGGGCGATTGGAAATATCATGGCTTGTG
>NW_006922769.1:130537-131655 GCF_000298275.1 Orycteropus afer afer
TTTCATTGCAGCTTTGACTTCTTCCTTCATTACCATTGGTTCTAGATTATATGCCACTTCCTGAAATGGATGAAGATTGATCAGTTCTTTTTGGTACAGTGGCTCTGTGTATTCCTGCCATCTTCTCTTGATGTTTCCTGCATCATTCAATATTTTGCCCATAGAATCTCTCACTCTCAATAAAATTATATTTTATGGTAATAGGCTTAAAAGGATTTCCAAGATCCTTAGGTAACTTACTAAGTTGAACTAATAGATATTCATTATAATTTCAGGTTTATACTTTTGTTTTTTATGCTACAAAGGATATAAATGTGGAGCTCTGGTGGTGAAACGCCTAAGGCAGTTGACTGCTAACTCCAAGGCTGGCAGCACACACATGCCAGCTGCTCCATGGAAAGAAGGAAGATGGGACAAACTATTTCTGTAAATGATTTACCCTTTCAGAAATCCAATGTGCATCACTATGAGTTGGAATTGATGGGATGGCATAGAGTTTGGTTTTGTTTTATGTATATATATGATGTGTGTGTGTGTGTGTGTGTATGTGTACATGTATACATATATATTTAGGTCTGAAGGAAGACAGGGCAATCTATTTCCATAGAGATACCACCTGGGAAACTCAAGGAGGGGTCGCTATGAGTTAGAATCCACTCCAGGGCAGTGAACACCACCACCACCACAGAAGAAGCGTGTAATGAAAGCAACGTTTAAAAACTTTGTTAAAAATAAATTTATGTAATATGTTCAAACTTTTTACCATTTGCAATTAAAATTTAAAGGTTTACTTTATAAGATTTTTAAGAGCTCGACTATCAAATAATATAAAGAACAAATAATGGAGTTTCTTCCTGTTAAGGTAGCAAAATTTTCCTTGATTACTGAGTTGAAGAGTTAATTTTTTTTTTCTTTGTGTAATCTATCTTGGGACAAGAGATTGACAAAACAAATTCCTGAGTCTAAAAACAACCCAAATAACTTTGGGAAAAGCTAGTAGATTTACCTTTGAGTTATTTGGTTAAAAACTCAGGTACTGATCCTCAGTGACTTATGATCAACTCTTGAAAATTTTGAAACCTTGTAGAAAGCCATAAAACATTTATTTCTATTTCATA
>NW_006922769.1:133266-134768 GCF_000298275.1 Orycteropus afer afer
AAAAAAAAAAAAAAAAAAAAATCCTTGGCCTGTCCAACTAGCTGAGAGACTCAAACTGAAAATCCACCACCCCAGCAGCCAGAAGCAGACAGCTGGACTGACATAAATGGATGAACTCAAGATCATGGAACGAGACCCATACAAAACACTATAATATTGGGATGTTTGGGACTTTGTTTCATAATTATTACTGTTCTTCTTCCTCTGTATGTACTGCACATCTGTTGTTATTTTTCTTGGTAGTTTTAGTAATCTCCTATATCAGCTCTTGAAATTGTTATAATTTACTTAATATATATAATCTTTCAAATAACATTATTCCATAAATCAGATTTTTATTGACTGATAGAAGATTATTAATAATTCTGGTGACGTAGTGCCTAAGAGATTTGACTGCTAACCAGAAGGTTGGTGGTTCAAACCCACCAGCCACTTTGAAGAAGGAAGACTGGGAAATCTATTTCCATAAAGATTCACCACCTCAGAAACCCAGAGGGGGTTATTATGAGTCATAACTGACTCGATGGCAGTGAGTTTGGAATTTGGTATACACTACATACAACACAGATATCTTAATATACATATTTGCTTTTAGTATTGTATCTATTTTTTTCTGTTATTACTTTGAACAGTTTTTATGTTATCTTACATGCCAATCACCAAAGGAAACTATTTCATTATTACCATATGTATGCATTTTTCCCTTATATGCATTTGTTGGATTATCTTCCTACACTATGAAGGTTATCTTAGAGTTTCTCTTTTTCATGTTCACAATTCCCACTGAAGTTTAACATGTAAAGCATTTGTCAGGTTATCTTAGTCAGTAGCTAGTATAAACTGCTCAGAAATAGAAGAAAATATTTAAAAATCTGCCAGAGAACTACATAGCTCTTTTCTATCCTGCCCAGGCCTGACTCTTCCTTTATAGACATCGTTTGTTGGTTACCCAAAGTTATGGATCTTCATTCTATCTTATAAACTTGTTTATAATGCTGTTTTTGTTCCTATACTCATTTGTATTATCATGTGCTGTATGTGATGCATGTTGAATAAATTCCAACAAGGTACTAAATCCATTACTATGAGGACAAAGAAAAAAAAAAAATAAACACAGAATAAACCAATTACTCTCATGTCTTTAACCTTTCACCATAGTCTCAACCTCCTTGTCACACAAGATGAGGTGTCTTATTTGGCCCAGCTTCTTGCTCTCTTAATCTATTATTTAACAGTTAATGGTTCGTGACTTTCTAATCACAGTGTCTAGTGTTTCAAATATCTGTAGAGAAAAAAATATCATCCAACAAATATTGGGTGTTGCCCAGATGTCTAATTACAGTGTTTTGGTACTTCTTGTTGTTGTTGTTATGTGTCGTCAAGTCAGACCCAACTCATAGCAACCCCTCCTTGGGTTGCTGAGGCAGTATCAGTACAGAAATAGATTGCCCAACCTTCCTTCCGTGGAGTGGCTGGTGGGTTTGAACCACCAGCCTTCTGGT
>NW_006922769.1:134868-140881 GCF_000298275.1 Orycteropus afer afer
CAGAGCTTACATGTCTATAAAGACAGATTATCATCTAAAAAGAAGAGACCTTGCCAAAGACTAATTACCCCTTTGCAGATGAACAGAAAAATATAAAAACCAACTCATCTGAAGATGAGACTCCTAGACTAGCAAGACAGAAGACTTAGATGTGATCAACACATTTCTTTATAATGTGATCCATGATCAAAAGAGAAGATTGAATAAGAGAACACCAAATTAATTTAGGACTCCCAACATGAGACAGTGACTACACTAAGGTGTGAGGATAAAACAAGATTTTGAATCAAAAGTAACTTCTACATCAGGAATGTATCCTGTCATTCAGTTACACTCCACTGTATTCTGAGAAAACAGGTAAACAGTTTCAGAGAACAATATAATTGTGTATGCTTAATGATTTTGAGTGCTAATTAGGAAGTTGAGTCTGAAACAATTCTCAAAACAAATGCTTATTAAAATTAAACTTTCATAATTACACATGTCCTACCTGCAGTCATGTAACATAGATCTCATGATTATTTTGAGGCCAGATGTACACACTTTAATGATTATTTGGAAATATGTGCAATATCCTACAAATGAGATGTACTCACATCCATAACCTTTACCTAAATGGCAACCATTCACTGAATTTTTACTGAATTTCCTTTTATTTTCTTATAAAACTCCCCAAACTGTCTCCTCCTTGGATCTGTTAATTCATAATCATCTGTAACTTGTTATTCTGAATTTGCAAATTCTCTCACCTCTGAATGAAAGCTGTTTATTTTTAATTCCAAACTGATTTTGCTATTGTGCTTTATGACAAACTATAAAGTTTGTGTTTCTTACAGTCATGTCCTTTGATATGTGTTGTCATCTCTCACCCCCTGCACTATGGATTGATTGTCACTCTTAGTGTTTGTGCACAGGGACAGGGAGTTCCTGAGTCAATGGGTTGATCTAGTCAATGTCAAAATAAACTTTTGATGCAGCAGCCAGGGATGCAGGTAAGGGGAGAGACCAAGGCCCCACCTACAATAGTCAGGGACACAGGGGTAAAAGAAGACAGGGAGATGACAGAGCAGAGCAGTAGCCAGGGATACAGGTAAGGGGAGGGAACCAGGCCCCACCCCCACCAGCCAGGAAAGTAGGGGAAAAGTGAAACCAGAGGATAAAACAGAGCAAAGCAGCAACCAGGGATCTAAGTAAGGGGAGGGACCCAGGCCCTTTCCCCACCAGACAGGAAAGCAGGGGAAAAGTGAAGCCAGATTGGATGACAGAGCAGAGCAGCAGTCAAGGATTCAGGTAAGAGAGGGGGACCCAGGCCCCACTCCTACCAGCCAGGAAAGCAGGGGATAAGTGAAGCCAGGGGGACAACAGAGCAGAGCAGCATCCAGGGATCCAAGTAGAGGAGAGATCCACATGCCACCCCTACCAGCCAGAAAAGTGGAGGAAAGTGAAGCCACAGGGATGACAGAACAGAACAGTGCCAGGGATCTAGGTAAGGGGAGGGCAGAGAGGTTTCAAACAGTTAATCGAGACAAACTTGTCTGTCAGTTTGTGATATTATTTTGGCTTACATGTTGCTGTGAGGCTTGAGGCTGTGCCACTGGTGTTTCAAGTGTCAGCAGGGTTGCACATGGTACACAAGTTTCAATCCAGTTTACAGTGTGAGACAGACTAGGAAGAAGGAAGAGGCCATTAACTTCTCAAAAACCTTATGAATAGCAAAGAAGCAGTGTCTGATACATTACTGCACAACTTTATGAATAGCCAGGAAACATTTTCCAAAACAGTGCAGGAGGATGAGCCACTTAGATTAGAAGGCTTTCAAAATGTGAATAGGAAAGAGCCATATCATCAGACTAGGACCAACCTTACTGATATGGATAAAGTAAAGCTTTCATGATCTCCATATGCTGACATAGCATGAATCAAATTGAGGAGAAACAGCTGCAAACATCCATTAATAATCAGAACATGAAATGTATGAAGTATGAATCTAGGATAAGTGGGATTTGTCAAAAATGAAATGGAATGTATAAAGATTGATATCCTAAGTATTAGTGAGCTGAAATGGACCAGTTGTGGCCATTCTGAATTAGACAAACATATGATACAGCATAGGGAATGACATTTTGAAGAGGAATGGCATGGCATTCATCATCACAAAGGATGTTTCAAGATCTGTCCTGAAGTACAATGATGTCAGTGAAAGGATAATATCTATATGTCTACAAGGAAGACCAGTTAAAATGACTATTATTCAAATTTATGCACCAACTACCAAAGCCAACGATGAGGAAATTCAAGATTTGTGTCAACTTCAGCAGTCTGAAATTTATCAAACGTGCGATCAAGATGTGCTGATTATCACTGGTGACAAGAATGCAAAAGTTGAAAACAAAGAAGAATCACCAGTAGTTGGAAAATCTGGCCTTGGTGACAGAAACATCACTGGAGACCACATGATAGAATTTTGCAAGTCCAATGAGTTATTCATTGCAAATACCTTTTTTCAACAACACAGATGGAGTCTATATATGTGGACTTTGCCAGATGGAGTACACAGGAATCAGGTTAACTACATCTGTGGCAAGAGGTGATGGAAGAACTCAATATCTTCAGCTAAACCAAGGCCAGGAGCTGATTGTGCAACAGACCATCAACTGCTCATATGCAAGTTCAACTTGAAGTTGAAGACAATTAAAATGAGTCCACAAGAGCCAAAATATGAGCTTGAATATATTCTTCCTGAATTTAGAGGCCATTTAAAGAATAGATTTGATGCATTGAACACCAGTGTCCAAAAACCAGAAGAATTATGGGATGACATCAAGAACATCTTCCATGAAGAAAGCAAGGGGTCATTAAAAAAATGAGAAAAGAAAACCAAAATGGATGTCAGAAGAGACTCTGAAAGTTGTCCTTGAACGGAGAGTAGCTAAAGCAAATGGAAGAAATGACAAGGAAAAAAAAAAAAACCAAAAAACAGCTGAACAGAAGATTTCAAAGAGCAGCTCAAGCAGACAATTCCTATAATGAAATGTTATGATCCACACAATCAAATGCTTTTGCATAGTCAATAAACTACAAGTAAACATCTTTCTGGTATCCTTTGTTTTCACCTAAGATCTATCTGACATCAGCAATGATATCCCTTGTTCCACATCTTCTGAATGCAGCTTGCGTTTCTGGAAGCACTCTGTCAATCTACTGTTGCAACCATTTTTGAATTATCTTTAGTAAGATTTTACTTGAATGTGATATTAATGATATTGTTTGATAATTTCCACATTCTGTGGGATCACTTTTCTTTACATTGGGTACAATTATGGATCTTTTCCAGTCAGTTGACTAGGTAGTTGTCTTCAAATCTCTTGGCATAGCCAAGTGAGTGCCTTCAGCAGGGCATCCTTTTGTTGAAACACCTCAATGGGTATTCTCTCAGTTCCTGGAGCCTTGTTTTTCACCAATTCCTTCAGTGCAGCTTTGATGTCTTCCTTCACTACCATTGTTCTTGATCATGTGCTACATCCTGAAATGGATGAAGATCGACCAGGTCTTTTTGGTACAGAGACTCTGCGTATTTCTTACATCTTCCTTGATGTTTCCTGAATCATTCAATATTTTATCCATAGAATTTTCAATATTGCAACTAGAGGTTTCATCTTTTTTCCTCAATTCTTTCAGCTTCAAGAATGCTGAGTGTGTGCTTCTCTTTTGTTTTTCTAACTTCAAGTCTTTGCATATTTCATTACAATAATTGGCTTTGTTTTCTTGAGCTACTCTTTGAAATCTTCAGTTTAGCTCTTTTATCTTGTCATTTGCTTTAGCTACTCTCCATTCAAGGGCAACTTTCAGGTCTCTTTGGACATTCATTTAGGTCTTTTCTTCTTTTCTCATATTTTTAGTGACCTCTTGCTTTCTTCTTAAATGATGTTCTTGATGTCATCTCACAATTCTTCTGGTTTTCGGTAATTGGTGTTTAATGCATCAAATCTATTCTATAAATGGTCTCTAAATTCAGAAGGGATATTATCAAGGTCATATTTTGGCTCTTGTGGACTTTTTTAAATTGTCTTCAACTTCAAGTTGAACTTGCATATAAGCAGTTGATGGTCTGTTGCACAATCAGTTCCTGGCCTTGTTTTGACTGAAGATTTTGAGCTTTTCCATTGTCTCTTGCCACAGATGTAGTCAATCTGATTCCTGTGCATTTCATCTGGCAAAGTCCACGTGTATAGCTATCATCTATGTTTTGAAAAACATCAAAAGTTATTAATTAAAGAGGTCTTTTGAAGTGCTCCATTTCATTTTTGACAACTTCCAATTTTCCTAGATTCTTACTTCTTATATTCCATGTTCCAATTATTAATGGATGTTTGCATCTGTTTCTACTCATTTTGAGTTATTCCACATCAGCCAATGGGGGTGCCAAAAGCTTGACTCTATCCTTATCACTAAGACTGTCTGTACCCTGAGGAGTCAGCTCTTCCCTAGTCAAATTTTGAATGTCTTCCGATCTGTTGGACTCATCTTCTGGCACTATATGGAACAGTTTCAGGGCTATTCATAAAGTTTTCCAGTAATACATAAAACTGTGTTTCACTGCTATTCATAATGTTTTCACTGCCCTATTATTTGAGAAGTGGATGACCTCTTTCTTCTTCCAAGTCTGTTAGCCTGGAAGTTCTGCTGAAACCTGTCCACCATGGGTAATCCTGCTGTCCTTTTTCAACATCTGTGGCATAGCCTCCAGCCTCACATCAACACATAAGCCAACACAGGACAACATTGACTGACAAGTTCATCACTTTTAGTTGTTCTTAACCCCTCTGCACTTACCTACCTCAGTCCCACGCTTAAAATAAAGCTTCCATCAAGCAAAAGCAGTTCTGGAGCCCCTTGTACATCTACTTCAGGTCCCAGACTTAAACTAGAGCTGCCCCAGAGAGAAAATGAGCCCCCTAGCAACTGGCCTGCCTACTTTGGCCTAAACTAGACCATCTCCAAGTGCAAAGCAGCCCCCAATCCTTGAGCATATAAGGCTATGGAAAATACTATGGCTTGGGTCATGTCCACCCAGGTGCAAAAACATTCACAGCAGATTTGTTCAATGCAAAATACCCTCTGATTTCTTGACTGCTGCTTCCAAAGGTGTTAGTTATGGATCCAAGTAAAATGAAATCCTTGACAACTTTCATATTTTCTCCATTTATCCTGACATTCTATATTGGTACAGTTGGGGAATTTTAGTTTTATATATGATGAGGTGCAGTACACATTGAAAGCTGTAGTCATTGATATTCATCAGTCAGTGCTTCAAATCTTGTTTGGTTTCAGTAATCAAGGTTGTGTCATCTGTATATTTCAGGCTGTTAACTAGTCTTCATGCAATCTTTATGCTGTGTTCTTCATATAGTCCAGTTCTGATATTATACGCACAATTTACAGATTGGATAAATATAGTAAAGTATACAACCGGGAAACAGCTTTCCTAATATTAAACTACACAGAATCCCCTTGTTTTGTTTGAACAATTATCTTGGAATATCTGTTATTGTTATCGTTATGTGCCCTTGAGTCATCGGAAATTCATAGCAACATTCAAACAACAGAATGAAACACTGCCCGGTCCTATGACAGCCTCACAATCCCTGCTATACCTGAGTCTATACTTGCAGTCACTGTGTCAACCCATAATGTTGAGAACCTTCCCTTTTTTTGTTGACTCTCCTCTTTACCAAGCATGAAAATTCTTCTCCAGAGAATGGTCCCTTTTGACAACATGACCAAAGTAGGTGAGATGAAGCCTGGCCATTCTTGCTTCCAAGGAGCATTCTGGCTGCACTCCCAGGACAGATCTGTTAGTTCTTTTAGCAGTCCATGGTACTTTCAGCATTCTTTGCCAGCACCACAATTCAAAAGCATCAACTCTTCTTTGGTCTTCTCTATTCATTGTCCATTTCTCACATGCATATGAGATGATTGAAAATATCATGGCTTGGGTTAGGTGCATCTTAAT
>NW_006922769.1:141116-147590 GCF_000298275.1 Orycteropus afer afer
CCTCACTTCTTTCAGTTTGAGAAGTGGTGAATGTGTTTTCCCCTTTTGGTTTTCTAACTCTAGGTCTTTTCACATTTCATTATAATAATTGATTTTGTCTTCTAGAGCTGCTCTTTGAAATCTTTTTTTCAGCTCTTTTATTCTGTCGATTCTTCTATTTGCTGTAGCTACTCTCCATTCAAGGACACATTTCAGAGTCTCTTCTGAGATCCATTTTTGTCTTTTCTTCTCATATTTGTAATGACCTTTTGCTTTCTTCACAGATGATGTTCTTGATTTCATCCCACAATTCCTCTGATTTTCAGTCATTGGTGTTTAATACATCAAATCTATTCTTTAGATGGTCTCTAAATTCAGGAGGGATATATTTGAGGTCTTATTTTGGCTCTTGTGGACTTCATTTAATTGTCTTCAGCTTCAACTTGAACTTACCTTATGAGCAATTGATGGTCTTTTCCACAATCAGCTCCTGGCCTTGTTTTGGATGAAGTTATTGATCTTCTCCATCACCTCTTGCCACAGATGTAGTCAATCTGATTCCTGTGTCCCCTATCTGGTGAAGTCAACATGTATAGCAGCCATTTGTGCTGTTGAATAAAGATATTTGCAATGAATAAGTCATTAGTCTTGTAAAATTCTTTCATGTGATCTCCAAGGTCATTTCTATCACCAAGGTTGTATTTTCCAATACTGGTGATTCTTCTTTGTTTCCAACCTTTGCATTCCAATCACCAGTGATAATTAATACGTCTTGATTGCATGTTCAGTCAATGTCAGACTGTAGAAGTTGGAAAAAATCTTCAGTTTCCTCATCTTTGGCTTTGGTGGTTGGTGCCTAAATTTGAATAATAGCATTAGGTGTTTTTTCTGTAAGTGTATGGATATTATCCTATCACTGACAGCATTGTACTTCAGGATAGATCTTGATACATTCTTTGTGATGATGAATGCCACACCATTGGAGTATCTACAAATACAAAAACTGTCTTGGAGTACTCATGAACAAAAATAACTTTTCTGGAATTCTAATTCTTTGCAATGATATCTGCAATTTGTTATGATCCAGAAAGTCAAATACCTTTGCATAGACAGTAAAACACAAGCAGACATATATCTGATATTCATTGCTTTCAGCTAAGATCCATTTGATGTTGACAACAATATCTCTTGCTCCTTGCTTTTTACTGAATCTGGCTTACATTTCTGGCAGTTCTATGTCAATGTACTGCTGTAACCTTTTCAAATTTAGCAAAATTTTATTTGTGTATGATATTAATGATATTGTTTGATAATTCCCACATTCTGTTTAATTTCTTCTTTAGAATAGGCACAGATAAGGATCTGTTTCAGTCAGTTGGCCAGGCAGCTGCCTTTCTAATATCTTGACATAAATGACAGCATACCTCTAGCACTACGTATTTGTTGAAATACCTCAACAGGAATTGATTCCATCAATTCCTGCAACCTCATTTTTGGACAGTTACATCAGTACAGTTTGGACATCTTCCTTCAATACTATCAGTGCTTGGTCATATGCTACCTCCTGCAATGGCTGAAGGTCTACAAATTATTTTTGATACAGTGACTTTGTATATTCCTTCCATCTTCTTCTTCTCCTTCTTCTCCTTCTTCTTCTTCTTTTTTAAAAATCTTTATTGTGCTTTGGGTGAAAACCTATAGAGTAAATTCATTTTTCATACATCAGTTCCATGGCCATTTTGTTTCATGACGATGACTGCAATTCTCCACATTGTCACATCTGTCTTTCCACTTCCTCCCAATAGTTACCTCTTCCCTGTGTCCTTTCCTCCCATGCACTCCCACTCCCTGATCTATCTGCCTGTGCAAACACTACCCTTCTGTTCTCCCATGATTGATTGCTCCAAGTAGTGTATCTATCTGAAGTAAATGTGCACTCCATATGCCTGCCTATTATCTGGCTGGAAGCCACAGGAGTCAGTTCAGTTCCAGACCTGAAGGATAGCTAAGGGCCATAGTCTCAGAAGTTTCAGAAGGCTTTGTCAGAACTGCAAACCTGGATTTTTTTTTTTTTTTATGATTTTGGGTTTTGTTCCACATTGTTCTCTCACTCTATCCAGGACCTCCTATTGTGCTTCCTTTCAGATCAATCAGCAGTGGCAGCTGGGCATCATCTAGTGCTTCTGGTTGCAGGGATGTTCAGTTTGGTCCATTAGTCCTTTTGACTGATTGCATCCTTGTCTCTTTAATTTTCTTCACTCTTCTTTATTATGACTGGGAACAACAAGTAGTTGCACCTTAGATGGCTGCTAAAAGCTTTTGAGAGCCCAGTCTCTATACACAAAAGCAGGATGTAGAACATTGTCTGTGTAGACTATGTCATGATGATTAAACTTGGTGTCCTCCAAAGATTATGATCCTAAGCCTCCAAGCCCAGTGACTCATTCCACAGGTGTTTGGTTATGGCTAAGATGTTTTCATAATTGTGCCCCCTGTATATTCTACTATATTCATGGATATATTTGCAACATGTTTAAATAAACTAAAACTCACTGCCTTCTAGTCAGATCCGACTCATAACAAGCCCTCCTTGGGTTTCTGAGGCATTATCACTATGGAAGTATATTGCCCAATCTTCCTTCCAAGGAGTGGCTGGTGGGTTTGAACCATCTGCCTTCTGGTTAGTAGTCATGTAGAAATATCTTTGTTCAAACATACACGTATTCATGAGTGGAAATTGGTCAGTTTATGGTTCTGCTGTAAGGGCCATGCCTTGAAACTGAAAAGGAGTTTGCTTATGTTATACTGCTTAAGGCATTTGATTGCTAACCAGAAGACTGGAAGTTCAAACTCACCAGTCAGTCGCTCCTCAGAAGGAAAATGGTGCAATCCACTTCCATAGAGATGTACCCTCAGAAACCCAAGGAGGGGTCACTATGAGTCAGAAACAGCCATGAGTTTGGTTTCGAGTTTATAAAATTTATATAAGTAGTCAATCCTAGAGTTTGGTAGAGGAAAGGAGAAGAGAGGAAAAACAGAGAGAGGAGGTGAGGAGCCTCCTAAAAGAGCTTTAATACAGGTCAAAAGCTGTAATACTGAAGACAGTGCACACCCTGAAAGGATCCTAACAACAGATCTTGGAGGGGCCCTGAAACAGAGTATGTAGTGCCATAGAAATCTGCTGCTAGGAAAGCAGCTAAGAGATCTAAGAAAGCTGCTACACTGGGTATGAGCTGGGCCATTAAAAAATTACCTACAATAGCAAAAGTATTGCTCAATGAGAAGTTGAATTACTGTGTTGCCTTTGTTGTTAGGTGCATTAGGTCAATTCCTAATAGTGGCCTATGTACAACAGAACTAAACACTTCCCACTCCTTCAACATCATCACAATCTTTGCTGTGCTTGAGACCATTGTTCCAGCCACTGCTTCAATCCTTCTTGTTGAGGATCTTCCCCTTTTTCAGTGACCCTCCACTTTACCAAGCATGATGATCTCCAGAGATTGGTCCCTTCTAACAACATGACCAAAGTGGATGAAATGAATAGATAAGATGAAGTCTGGCCATTCTTGCTTCTAAGGAGAATCCAGCTGCCCCTCTTTAAGGACAGATGTGTTTGTTCTTTTGGCAGTCCATGATATTTTCAATATTTTTCACCAACACTACTATTCAAAGTCATCATCTCTTTTTCAGTCCTTATTCATCGTCCACATCCATATGAGGCAATTGAAAATACCATGGCTTGAGTTAGGTGCAACTTAGTCTTCAAAGTGATATATTTGCTCTTCAACACTTTAATGATGTATTTTGCATCAGATTTGCCCAGTGCAATGTGCCATCTTATTTCTTGAGTACTGCTTCCATGGATGTTGATTGTAGATCCAAGTAAAATGAAATCTCTGACAACTTCAAACTTTCCTTCATTTATCATGATGTTGCTTATTGGTCCAGTTGTGAGAATTTTTGTTTTATTTATGTTGAGATGTAATCCATACTGAAGATTTTTTTTAGTCTTTGATATTCGTCAGTAAATGTTTCAAGTCATCTTCATTCTTAGCAAGCAAGTTTGTGTGTGATGTTCATATCATGTTGTTAATGATTTTTCTTCCAATACTTATGCCTCATTTTTCTACATATAGTCTAGCTACTCAGATTATTTGCTTAGTGAACAGACTGAATAATACGGTGAAAAGATATAACCCTGACACATGCTGTTGCTGATTTTGAATCATGCAGTATCCCCTTCTTCTGTTTGAATGACAGTCTATTGGTCTTTGTACATGCTCCTCACAAGCACAATTAAATGTTCTGGAATAGCTATTCTTCACAATATTATCCATAATTTGTTATGATCCACGCAATTGAACGCCTTGCTGTAGTTACGAAAACACAAGTAAACATCTCTCAGTTATTCTTTGCTTTCAGCCAAGATCCTTCTGAGATCAGCAATGATATCCCTCATTCTACATCTTCTGAACCCAGCTTGCGTTTTTAGTAAGTGCATTGTCGATATATTGTTGCAACCATTTTTTAATTATTTTCAGAAAAAGTTTACTTGCATGCAATATTAATGATATTGTTTGATATTTTCTACATTCTATCCCATCACCTTTCTTTGGCATAGGCACTAATATTGATCTCTTAAAGTTGTTTGGCCAGATAGCTGTCTTCCAAATTTCCTGGCATAAGTGAGTAAGAGTTTCCAGTGCTATGTCTAATTGTTGAAACATCTCAATGGATATTCTGTCAATTCCTGGATCCTTGTTTTTTGCCAATTCCTTTGGGGCAGCTTGAACTTCTTTCTTTAATACCATGAACTTGATCATATGATACCCCTTGAAATGGCTCAGTGTTGACAAATTCTTCTTGTTAGAGTGACTCTGTGTATTCCTTCTATCTTCTTTTTATGCTTCCTGAATCTTTAAATATTTGCCCATAGAATCTTTCTATATTGCACTACAAGGTTTGAATTTTTTCTTCAGTTCTTTCAGCTAAAGAAATGTGAAGGATTTTTTTTTTCCTTTTCGTTTCTAATCCAAGTCTTTACACATTTAATTATAATACACATTTACTTATAATTTGTCTTCTTGAGTGACCCTTTGAAAACTTCTGTTCAGCTCTTTTATTTCAACATTTCTCCCTTTCACTTTAGCTACTTTCTATTCAAAAGCAAGTTTCAGAAGTCTCTTCTGACATTCATTTTCATCTTTTCTTCCTTTCCTGTTTTTTTTTTAGTGACCTTTTGGTTTTTTTCATGCATAATGTTTTTGATGTCATCCCACTTGCCTACTCATCTATCCATCATGTGTTCAATGAGTTATATATATTCTTCAGATGGACTCTAAATTCAGGTGGTATATACTTGAGGTCATGTTTTGACTCTCATGGACTTGTTTTAATTTTCTTCAGTTTCAACTTGAACTTACATGTAAGCAATTGATGGTCTGTTCCACAGTCAGCTCCTGGGGTTGCTTTGAGTGATGATATTCAGTTTCTTCATATCTCTTTTTCATAGATGTAGTCTATCTGATTCCTGTATATTCCATCTGGTAAGATCCACATTTATAGCCACCATTTATGTTGTTGAGAAAAGGTATTTGTAATGACTAAGTCATTGGGCTTGCTAAATTCTATCATGCAATCTCCAGTGTTATTTCTTTCACCAAAGCCATATTTTCTAACCATTGATGCTTCTTTGTTTCTAATGTTTGCACTCCATCACCAGTAATTATCAATATATCTTTATAATCATGTTTGGTCAATTTCACTAAGTGGTAAAAATCTTCAATTTCCTCATCTTTGGCTTTGGTGGTTGACATATAAATTTGAATAATAGTCTTACCAACTGTTCTTTCTTGTAGGCATTTGGATTATCCTATCACTGACAGCATTTTTCTTCAGAGTGGATCTTGATACATTCTTTGTGACAATGGATGCCACACTTTTCTTCTTCACTTTGCCATTTCTAGAGTAGTACATTATTTGATTTTCTGTTTCAAAATGCCCAAAACCAGTCCATTTCAGATCACTAATGCCTAGGATGTTGATCATTATGCCTTCCATTTCATTTTTTTACAAGTACTAATTTTCTTACATCCATACTTCATATATATCACATTCCGATTATTAATGGATGTTTGTAACTGTTTCTTCCCATTTTAAGTCCTGCCCTACCAGGAAATGGAGGTCCCAAAAGCTTTACTTTATCCACATAATTAAAGTTGACTCTACTTTGAGGAGGCAGATCATCCCCACTCATATTTTAAGTGCCTCCTGACCTGAGGTGCTCATCTTCTGTTACTATATAAAACAGTGTTTCTGTGCTATTCATGAAGTTTTCCAGTAATGTATCAGACATTTTCCTGGCCAACTACTGTAAAAATGGATGGCTCCTTCCTTCTGAGTCTGTCTTAGTCTGGAAGCTCCCCTGAAACCTGTCCACCATGGATGATCCTGCTGGTATTTGAAATACCAGTGGCATAGCCTCCAGCTTCA
>NW_006922769.1:148140-149201 GCF_000298275.1 Orycteropus afer afer
AATATGAGTATTTTCTTGACTATCCATGCATTAAGTATTCATTGCTATTTATTTGACCTTGAAGTCTATTCATTTAATGACTCTGCTCCCTTTTTGTTCAGCTGTATCTATATCAACACCAACTTCTTTAGGTTACATTCTCCAAGATGTGGATTATCAATATCATAGCTTTATTATAGTCAATAACTAATGAAAGACATTTTAGAAAATCATCTTGAAAGGTCTTTTAAGATTAAGTTCAGAGGCATAAAAGAGAAAACTCAAATCAATGCTGTAAGCAAGATAGAAGATTAATATTCTCATGTCAAGGAATGAGAAGGTCAACAGCTCATGGCATCTCCATGATCTTTAGGTACTTTAGCATCTTCTGAATACTGTACCATCCATAGTGTGTGGTTTTCATCTTCAAAAGTGCTTCAAGGCTAAACATGGCTGCTAGGTCTCCAGCTATTAAATATATGAGAAAAGGAATTGGTAAGTATGTATCTAAGCTTTCCTGGGAGACACACCTTTTCATTGCATTGGTTGGTTTCCTGTAGTGGTATAGCAGACCTGGAAATGTAATCTCTTCACAAAGCACATTATTGTCTTGAGTAAAACAGAGCACTGATAATAGAGTGGTAAAATGGATATTTGGCAGAGAAATTACTAAAATGATTAGTACGATAACAAGGAGACACTCTCTCAGTCTCAGTTATGAGAGTCACTCACATTTTTCAATTCTATCAGAATTTTATAAGTATAAAATTGCATATTTTTTCTTTTGTCCCACCTATTAGGCAAACATCTAATTCTATATGTCCCTGGAAATTATCTTAGCTAGATATTCAAGCCACCACTCTTCTGTCACTTTGTAGTACTGTGGTAGCTTGTGTATTCCTGTGATGTTGGAAAATGCCACTGGTATTTCAAATGAGAGCAACATCACCCATGATTGACAGGTTTCAGCAGTGTTTCCAGATGAAGGCATTCTAGGAAGAAGGACATAGATAGATCTACTTCTGAAAACAGTTGCCACTGAAAACCTTATGGATAGCTGGGAAACATTTGTCATATATAGT
>NW_006922769.1:150571-151653 GCF_000298275.1 Orycteropus afer afer
TGAGAAGAATGGAAATTTCAGAACACTTAATTGTACTCTTGATGAACCTGTACATAGTTCAGAAGGCCGTCATTCAAACAGAATAAAGAGACACTGCATGGTTTAAAATCAAGAAGGGAGTGTGTCAGGGTTATATCCTTTCACCATACTTATTCAATAAGTATGCTGAGCAGCTGGACTATATGAAGAAGAATGTGGCATCAGGATTGGAGGAAGAATCATTAACAACCTGTGATACTCTGATGACACAACTTTGTTTGCTGAAAGTGAGGATGACTTGATGTACTTACTGATGAAGACTGAAGAATACATCTGCAGTGTGTATTACATCTCAATATAAAGAAAACAAAAATCCTCACAACTGGACCTATAGGTAACATTAAGATAAATGGAGAAAAGATTGAAATTGTCAAAGACTTCACATTGCTTGTTTCTACAATTGATGCCAATGGAAGCAGCAGTCAGAACATCAGATGACGTATAGCACTGGGCAAATCAGCTTCAAAGGACCTCTTTCAAGTGCTGAAGAGCAAAGATATCCCCTTGAGGACTAAGGTGAGCTTGACACAAGCCATGGTATTTTCAATTGCCTCATATGCATATGAGAGCTGGACAATGAATAAGGAAGACTGAACAAGAGTTGATGCTTTTGAGCTGTGGTTGGCGAAGAATGTTGAAAGTACCACGGATTGCTAAAAGAACTAACAAGTCTGTCCTGGAGGAAGTGCAGCCAGGATGCTCCTTGGAGGCAAGAATGGCCAGACTTTGTCTCACATAATTTGGTCATGTTGTCAGAAGGGACCCTTTCCTGGAGAAGGATGTCATGCTGAGTAAAGTGGAGAGTTGACAAAAGAGGGGAAGGCCCTCACCAAGGTGACTTGACACAGTGGCAGTGGCGATGAGCACAGTGGAGCAAGAATCATGGAGCTGGATCAGGACCGGGTGGTGTTTTGTTCTGCTATGCATAGGGTCACTGTGAGTTGAAGATGACTTGATGGCACTGAACAACAACAATATCTGTTGAAAGAGATTATGGAGAACTTCAATATCATCAGTAAGAAGTAAGTCAGGGGCCAACTGTG
>NW_006922769.1:152913-153808 GCF_000298275.1 Orycteropus afer afer
AGGAGGTAGCATATGATCAAGAACTGAAGGTATTTAAGAAAGAAATCCAAAATTCACAGAAGGAACTTGCAAAAAAACAAGGTTCCAGGGACTGATGGAATACCCATTGAGATGTTTCAATAAATGGATGCAGTGCTGGAGGTGTTCACTCATTTATGTCACAAAATTTGGAAGACACTCAGGCAAATGACAGGAGGAGATCCATGTTTGTGCCCATTCCAGAGAAAGGTAATCCAGAAAGTGTCAAATAATATCATTAATATCACACACAAGTAAATTTTTTGCTGAAGATAATTCAAACAGTGCCGCAGCTGTCTATTGACAGGGAACAGTCAGAAATTCAAGGTAGTTTCAGAAGAGGACATGTAATAAGGAGATATCACTGCTGAAGTCAGATGAATCTTGGCTGAAATCAAAGAATGCCAGAAAGATGTTTACCTGTGTGCAAAGAAATTCAACTTTGTGGATCATAACAAATTTAGGATAACATTGAGTAGAACTGGAATTCCAGAATACTTAATCAGCTCATGAGGAACCTGTTCAGGAGGCAGTCATTCAAACAGAACAAGGGAATACTGAATGGTTTAAAATCAGGAAAAGTGTGTGTCAAGGTGGCATCCTTTCACCATACTTATTTAATCTCTATGATGAGCAAAATATACTAGAAATTGGACTATATACAGAAGAATGTGGCATCAGGGTTAGAGGAAGACTCATTAACAACCTTCAATATACAGATGACACAACTTGCCTTGCTGAAAGTAAAGAAGATTAGAAGCACTTAATAATGAAGATCAAAGACTACAACCTTCAGTAGGGATTACAGCTTAATGCAAAGAAAACAGACATCTCACAAATGGACCAATAAGCAACATCATGATAAGTGGAGAAAAAA
>NW_006922769.1:155058-164384 GCF_000298275.1 Orycteropus afer afer
TTTTTTTTTTCTCCTTTGATGTGACAAAAATAACCAATTGGTGTGAGCATGTGTGGGGGAAAAAAATCATTGCCACTGGGTTGATTCTGAATCATGGTGACCCCAAGTCTTACAGAGAACTGTTCCATAGGGATTTCTTGGATGTAATCTTTATTGAAGCAAATCAACAGGCCTTTCTTCCATGGTGCCATTGAGTGTGTCCAAATCACCAAGGTTCATGTTAGTAGTTGAGTGAAAATCATTTGTAGTACCCAGGGACCCTTTATAGAACTAGACAAAAGCTCAAAATCTACAACCCTATGCCAGTCACTGTTCAGAGTGTTTTAGAAATACCAAATTATTTAATCCTCATGACAGACTTTGCAGAGTAATACTACTGGTTCTCATACTTTGTATATAGTACAAGAAAAACAGAGAGAGAGGTAAGATCACTTGCTAAAAGACACATGGACAGTGAGTGGCTTAGTTTGGTGTTGAAGCCTACTTCAAGGCCCAAACTGGAAGTGAACTCCTCTGCTAAAACTTTGGAACACTCCCTTCTCTCCACATAGAATTTAACAAATGTACTTCTCCTTAATCATTATTAACCTATTTTCTTTGGTCTTCTATTCTTCTGGCCTTCCATGATTTACCATTTAATTGCACACTACATCAATTATCAACAAAACCCTAAGACTCTAATTAAACAAAACCCTAAGACTCTAATTAAACAAAACAACTTTCTAGCTATAGAATAGCAAGCTGCTACTCTCAGTGGGAGGTCTGTAGAGTATGAGAAGAGGCTTTACAGGTTACAGTGGAGAGAATTAGGACAAGTTTAACTTGAGGTATAAGTTTGAAATGGGAAGAGAAGACATGGAGATGGTTTGTCACTCAAAATCTCATCCTCTAAAGCCATCTTGCTTAGAGCTCATATTCTGCTATGTCAAAGTCCCTGAGCATGCCCCTGAGGTCGTAGTTGAGTAGAACCTGAGTTTGAGAGACAACTGGGAAAAGTCTAGACAAGCACTGAGTATCCACAGTGAGCATTTTGCAATAGAAAGCACGTTTTTCTTCTAGACTGGGAATAATCTGTCTATACCTGTTCAGGGACAAGTTTCAGATAAGGGTAATCCCCAGTTGCATCAGAAAAACTGGACTGTGTCTCCCCAGAATAGGAAGAACATCTCTAGTGACTCAATCCCAAGAGGTTTCTCCCCAACTAAGATTATTTTCTGCTAATAAAACCTCCATTCTTTAACCAAGCTCCTTGGCACAAGCCAGGGAGCCGTGGAGGTAAGTGGTTAGTCCTAAACTATAAACAAACTAAAATCTTCAAAGTGAAGTAGAGGTCAGTTGGCTGTGACATTACTAGCAATAGTTTTTTGCTGGGATAGAGGACAGGAAAGTCAATTAATATAGATCATTGATTAATTGATTAAGCAGCATGATTAAAGTTGTATACTTCAAGCTAGAAAATAACTCAGAACAGAAGAGGTCATGCATGCTTTTAGGCAGAAAACCAACTTGACACTCCTGTGGAAGAGCAGATTTTCTGAGCCTTTTTTCCTCTTCATCCCAATATTTTTAATGTGTTGAATCTTTGCCAAAAGAGCAATATTAAGCCTAGTATGGTGATGACAAGGGAGGACTAGAGAAGTAAAGGCAAATTGTATCAGAACCCAGAGAAAGCAAATATTGGGGTAAATTTTAGTAGCAAGTTGAAATTTTCAGGAAAAAAAAAAAAAAAAAAAGACCATGGAAAGTGGGTGGGGAGCAGGCATGGGCCATGTTAGCACCCCCTGCATTGATGAACTACATGACACAAGACTCCTTGAACCACCCAGGATGGTTACCAAGTGCCTGTCCTGTCACTACTGTTTCTCAACTCCTTCCTGTTCCCTTCTCCCTCTACGCCCCCAACTAGAATGAGTAATTGATGGTGCTAAAGCTAGAATATGGAGTCTTTTGAGGAATAATTTTAAGATCATTAAATTTGTTAATTAAATCAGTATTTTTTGAGGATTAATTGCACTTCTTATGTATGTAACTCTGTGGTAGAGTCAGTCCTGACTCATGGCGACCCCTCCTTGGGTATCCGAGGCAATATCTCTACAGAAGTAGATTGCCCAGTCTTCCTTCTGAGGAGTGGCTGGTGGCTTTTTAACTGCAAACCTTCTGGTTAGAAGTCAAATGCTTTAGGCACTATGCCACCAGAGCTGGGAGCTAACTGGCAAGTAGTCTTTAAAATGTCCTGGGACAATGACTGCTATTGTTGTTAAGTGCCATCAAATAGATTCTGACACATAGCAACCCTATATGACAGAATAGGAATCCCATAGGGTTTCCTAGGTTGTAATCTTTAAGGGAACAGATTGCTATGTCTTTTCTCCTCTGGAGCAGCTGTTGGTTTGGAATTGCCCACCATTTACTTAGAAGCTGAGTGTTTAACCATTGCCCCACCAGGAAGAGAAATGTGATAGCTTTTAGAAGAGATTATAGCAGATACCATGTGAGAAACATACAGTCTACCCTGAGAAAGGTAACTATTTAAGAAGAGGCCTTATTTATTAGAGAACTGCAAGTCTTAAAGATATCTTTTTTCTAAAAACCTGAGTTGTCAAAAGATGACTCCATCACACATGTGAATATAATTATAAGGCGTGAGGAAGAGAAGACTTGCAGGGAATAGTGCACTCTAGCAGGAGTCCTGATGGGCTCTGCTCCATTACAGCATGGTGATTCTGTGTGCCCAATATATTATGCAGACATACCAATAAGACAAGGTGATTGATGACACATAGTAAATAAGGTCCGGAACGTTATTTGAAACAACTTGAATATCCTGACTCAGGGTAATTGATGCAGAAGTAGCTATGAATTAGGAAGAGGTGATTTGACCTTGGGAGAAGTGGACAATAGATTAAAATTATGTTGGATCAATAAATCATGCCAAAAATAAATAAATAAATAAAGGTGGGTGAGTTCAGTGAGGAAGTCAGAGCTGGAGGCATAGGTCTGGAAATTTCCTGCTTGTAGGTGACTGTGGAAGACCTAGGAATTTATGCATTCACCCAGAGAAGCTGACAAGTGTCTGAGGAACACATCTTGCTAGGCCATAGGAGGACAGAAATATTTCAAGAAAGTACAGAGGCCAGGAACTGGAACAGATCTCTAATTGGAAAGGGCTGGACAGCAGGACATAAGACAGGGTAAGAAGGCTCAGGATATGATAAAATTTGACTTTTCATTTTAGAAGCCATGTGTGTGTAACTGGTACAATGAACTAATAATTTTTGAATAAGTCTCTCTCCTCAAACCTCTCTGGATCCATCTCCTTGCCTCTTCCCCTCTGTTGACATGGCTCTGCCTCACCTCCTTTTTTCTGCATCCTCTTCTGTCTCAGCTATATGCACTGAAGTTCTTCCTGCTTTTCAGGTCATCAGATTTTTTTTTTTTTTTAAAGAAAAGTGGTGGAGAGAATAGTGGTTAAAGAAAGAGCTTTAGTTCTGGCATTCCTACTTAAAAACCCACTGCCATCTAGTCGATTCTGCCTCATAGTGACTCCAATTGGATTTCCAAGGCTATAAATCATTATGGAAGTAGATTTCTTTATCTTCCTCCTATGGCTCAGCTGGTGGGTTTGTACCATCTACCTTCTGGTTAGAAGCCAAATGTCTTACCCATTATGCGACTAGAGCTCCTTGCAGTACTACTTATTGCTTTGTAAATAAATTAAAGGAGATGAATTCACCTCTCTGAGCCACTGTGAACAATGGTAAAATGGAAGTGAAAATATCTACCTTAATGGGTCATTTGAACAATAAATAAGATAATTATGTAATTATTGTTTTCACAGTTCCTGGTTCATAGTCAGTGATTTGCATTTTCTATTAAAATTTGCTCCTATCTACTTCTCTTTTATGTTTTCTCCATCCTTTTTATTTTCTCTCTAACTTCTCCCTTTCTTCCCCAGTTTAGATTTTGAAAAGAAACTTTGGAATGTGAAATATAACACAGAACAGAAAGAGAAGTGACAATATGACTTTTCAACTTAAAAAACAGTCTAGACTGACTTTCCCAGCCATACTTCACTGAGTCAAAATGAGAATCCTGAGTTCTCATTAGAAGCAAAATTGTATTCCATGAAGTTTATACCAGAAATATATCTGATAGAATTGTGGCAATAAGAGCAATAATTGAGTAATATGCAGAATATTGGAAAATTTACACAAACTTTATGCAATTTTGAAATAATAGAAGGAGGAAAGGAGATTTGCACTTGTTTGCTTATTTACATCCTTTTTTTTTCCCTTTTGGGAAATAGCAGAGTTCTTTAGAGTATAAGACCAACGTGGGGGAAAATGTATTTGTTTCAGCCTCTAAGCTGAACAGATCACAGTTTATGCATAAAGCACTAAATAAAATACTCAAAATTAATCTTTCATAAATTATCTGCACACAGGATTTAATTTAATTTTAGTTTTATCATAAACCATATTATCCCCATCGTGACTTTAAAACCACATCCTTAAATTCTTAGCAGTATGAACAATGCCAGGCTTAAAGAGTAAGAAGTTGGAAGACAGCAGAGCTCAGTGAAAGTCCCTGTGAATCAGTGAGTGACTAGTTGACAAACCAGCTTCTACTAACAATAATGGCATCCAAAATTCATACTGACTGTGTTTTCTGTCACTGAGAGGGGACAGTTTCATGGCAAATGGAGCTGTTCAATTAATTCCAGTACCACTCAAATTGTCAGAAAAAAATAGCTCTAAAAAACCCCACTGCTGAGGAGTCGATTCTGATTCCTAGTGACCCCCATTTGGTTTCTGAGGCAGTAAATCTTTACCAAGTAAACTAAAACAAACAAATAAGACAAAAACTCACTGCTGTGGAGTGGGATCTGACTCATAGTGGCCCCTCCTTGGGTTTCCGAAGTGATATCTCTACGGAAGTAGATTGTCCAATCTTCCTTCCAAGGAGTGGCTAGTAGGTTTGAACCACCAACCTTCTGGTTAGCAGTCAAATGCCTTGGGCACTATGTTACCAGAGTCCCCAGAGGCAGTTTAAGGAGCCCTCCTTTCACAATGGTTAAGCACTAGGCTGCTAAACACAAAGTAGGTGGTTGGAACCTTCCCAAAACTCTTCAATAGAAAGACCTGGTGATTTTCTGCCATAAAGATTACAGTCAAGACATCCCTTTGGGCACTTCTACTCTGTCACATGGAATTGCTATGAGTTGAAATTCACTTGCTTGCACATAACAACGAGAGGCAGTCTGATCCTTCAGTAGACAACTCTAGGAGTTACATTTGTTATATTAATCAAGAGCTTTCCTCCAATGGTCAAAATTTTATGTTTTAGGGTCATATTAGTTTCTATAACCATGATAGTAAAATGACATATGACTAGGCTGCTCCACTCAAGGAACTCTGATAATCTAACCTTTTGCTATTTTTACTGCCAAAGCAAGTGTTAGGAATGCCTGTGTGGAGAGGTCATGAAGAGGAGCAATTAGTGTGGTCCAGAGAGCCATGGTGTACCTCCTTATTGTAGTGGAGCTAGATGATAACTTAGGAGGCAAGCAGCCTGTATTGATATCAGTAAGGCCCCTAACTATTCACAAAGCCCTAATACTTGCTTTATGCCACCTCCCACCTTCCTTCCACCACCACCTCAAAAAGACAAAACAAGAAAGTTTAAGATGTGGACAATTCCCTACCATGTGTTTTTAGGAAGAAGTCAAACATACTAGTGGTGATGGGAGCAATAGCAAGCTTTGAGAAAATTGGAAGAAACATGTTATCCATACATTAAAGCTCCATTACTTTCAAGAATAATGCCCCTTAATCCTTCTCAAGGTTCCGCTAGTTAAAGTAGGGATTTTCTCTCCATTTTAGAGATACAGAAATTGTGATTCAGAAAGATTAAAATGGCATAGTCAAGGTCACAGAGTAGAATGTCGATAAAGGACATACTTGCAGCTGGTCTGACTCCTGGTCTGACTGTTCTACAAGTGTCTCTACAGAGAAAAACAATATCAGATAGGGTCTAACCTTAGTAAGAAAGAATACACACAGAAATGTCTATCAAGGAAGAGCATAAATTCCTTCTCTTAAGTTTTCTCCCTTCCGATGTTCTCAATTTATTACAGATGCCAGATAATGCATCAGTATGAATAGTGACAACCAGAGTTTCTTGTGGAATTCCCCTAAGAACTTCATTCTGCTGGGTGTCTCTGACAGGCCATGGTTGGAACATCCTCTTTTTGTGATTCTTCTGGTGTCTTATATTCTGGCCATGTTGGGCAACATTGCCATCATCCTGGTGTCCAGGCTAGATGCCCAGCTCCATAGACCCATGTACATTTTCCTCAGCCATCTTTCCTTCCTGGACCTCTGCTACACCACTACCACAGTCCCACAAATTCTCTTCAATATGGGCAGCTCCAGGAAGACCATCAGCTATGGTGGCTGCACAGTGCAGTATGCTGTTTTTCACTGGTGGGGTGGCACTGAGTGCATCATCTTAGCTTCCATGGCCCTGGACCGTTATGTGGCCATCTGTAAACCCCTTCGGTATGCTGTTATCATGCATCATTCTCTCTACCAGATGCTTGTGGCTGTGGCCTGGATCAGTGGCTTTGGCAACTCCCTAGTTCAGGTGACTTTGACTGTGCAGTTGCCTTTATGTGAGCAGCAGGTGCTAAACAACTTCTGTGAGGTGCCAGCCATGATCAAGTTGTCATGTGCTGACACAGCTGTGAATGATGCTACATTAGCTGTGGTGGTGGTGGCTTTCTTTGTGCTAGTTCCCCTAGCTCTCATTCTCCTCTCCTAGGGCTTCTTTGCCCGTGCAGTGCTTAGGATCCAGTCTTCCCAGGGACGACATAAGGCCTTTGGGACCTGTACTTCCCCCTTATTGGTGGTTTCCCTCTTTTACATACCTGCCATTTGCATGTATCTGCAGCCCCCTTCTAGCTACTCCCAAGAGCAGGGCAAGTTTATCTCCCTTTTCTATTCCATAATCACACCCACCCTCAATCCCTTCATTTATACCCTAAGGAATAAGGATGTCAAAGGAGCTCTGAGAAGACTCCTAGAAAGGATCTGGAAGATCTGCAGATGAAGAACCAAGTTGTGGCAATTTCCATTTGTTAAGAAACATTTATTACGTGTATTGCGTGCTCAGAACACCTTTCACTTAAAAAAATTAATAATGAAACTGTAAGTTTTTGAGAAATCTGACTGTCCAAAAAATCCCATCCAAACTATTTTACCTCCTACATAGTCACAGTGCGTAAAATCTGACATTGATAATAAATTGTTTAATTCTAAAAGGCCAGGTATTTTCCTGAATTGTATAAACATACTTAGTATTTAATAAGTATTTGTCAAATTAATTGACTTATAATTTTTTGATCCTTCCCCCCCACTCTCCCTATTTTTATCCCATGTGTCTCTTCAAATTTTCTTTCTTATTTTCCTATTATTCCTATGTATATATGTTGTTGTTGTTGTTGTTATTTGCCATCGAGTCGGCCCCGACTCATAGCGACCCCTCCTTGGGTTTCCGAGGCAGTATCACTACGGAAATAGAAATGCCCAACCTTCCTTCCGAGGAGTGGCTGGTGGGTTTGAACTGCCACCCTTCTGGTTAGCAGTCAAGTGCCTTAGCCACTATGCTACCAGAGCTCCTTGTATATATGCTATAAAATTAAAATATATCTTATATTACTTAAAATTAATTTTATATTCCCTTCTATAAATTTAATGACTCTTTCAAAACTTTCGGGAATGAGATGGACTACTTCCTTCTAACTTTGACTTTACCTGATCTACTTTCCCACAGTTTGAATTTCCTTCTGTAGAAAATTTCCCCCAATTAGTTAACTAGTACATCATACCAAAAACCCATTGCCATCGAGTTTATTCCTATATAACAGCATATAACTACCACATACCGTTTTCTATACTGTAATCTTTACAGGAACAGACCACCAGGTCTTTCGTCCATGGAGCTGCAGGTGAATTCAAACCACCAACCTTAGAGTTAGCAGTCAAGCACTTAACCATTGAGAAAACAAACAACAAACAAACAAAGAAAAAACACTTACATCACAATAGGGCCCTATAGGACAGAGTAGGACATCCCCCCAGAGTTTCCAAGTGTGTAAATCTTTAAAGAAATAGACTGCCACAGCTCTCTCCCATGGAGCAGCCAGTGGTTTCTGACTACCAATCTTTTGGTTAGCAACCGAGCACTTTGCCACAAGAGCTCCTATTGAGCCAGGGTTCCTTATATCTATCAGAGATGGCTAAAACAAAAACCAACCAAACTCACTGCTGTCAAGTTGAGTCTGACTCATAGCAACCTCTCCTTGGGTTTCCAAGGCACTATCATTATGGAAGTAGTTGCCCAATCTTCCTTCCAAGGAGTGGTTGGTGGATTTAAACCACCAGCCTTTTGTTTAGTAGTCAAATGCCTTATGCACTATGCCTAAAATGAGCTGGTCTATATTAGATATCATGGTATTGTTGACTGAATTGTGTGTCTCCTATCCTTTTTGCCCCCAGCCAAATATGTATTGCAGTCTTAATTCCTGTACCTGTAAATATGACCTTGTTTGGAAATGGGCTTTTTTCTTTTGTTGTGTTAATGAATTTATACCAGAGTGCTTTGGGTATTAAATCTAATCACTTCTAAGTAGTGTCTTATGAGAAAAGTATAATAGACATAGAGATACATGGGGTGTGGGGGAGCAGACAGCAAGGAATACCAAATAAGACCAATAAATACCAAGGGAAACCAAGGAATTCCAAGGGTTACCAACAAGGTCTACCAACAATTGGATAGAGCCAATGCCCAGGTTTGAAATTTCAGCCTCCAAAACTATGAGATAATAAATTCATGTTCTTTAAAGCCAAACACTTGTGGTATGTGTACTACAACATCACTAGGCAACTAAGGCACATGAGTACAAATAACAGTATCATTTCTTATTTAAATATATATACATATGGGAGCACTGGTGGTGTAGTGCCTAAGGCTTTCCACTAATAACCAGAAGGCTGTCAGTTGAAACCCACAAGTCACTCCTCAGAGGGAAGATAGGGCAATCTACTTCCATAGAGATTCTGCCTCAGAAATCCAAGGAAAGGGTCATTATGAGTCAGAAATAACTTGATGTGTTTTATTGACTATGCAAAAACATTCAATTTTGTGGATCATAACAAATTATGGATAACATTGAGAAGAATGGGAATTCCAGAATACTTAATTGTACTCATGAGGAACCTATATATAGACCAGGACTGTTGTTCAAACAGAACAAAGAGACACTG
>NW_006922769.1:165074-171117 GCF_000298275.1 Orycteropus afer afer
CAATCTAACACAGTCAGGGTTGTATCCTTTCACCATTCCTATTCAATCTGTATGCTGAGAAAATAATCTGTGAAGCTGGATTGTATGAAGAAGAATGTGAGAGTAGGATTGGAGGAAGACTCTTTAACAACCTGTTATATGCTGACACAACTTTGCTTGCTGAAAGTGAGGATGACTTGAGGCACTTACTGATGAAGATTGAAGACTATAGCCTGCAGTATGGATTGCACCTCAATATACAAAAATCCTCACAACTGGATCAATAAGCAGCATCATGATAAATGGAGGAAAAACTGAAGCTGTGAAAGACTTCATATTATTTGATTCTATAATCAACACCAATGGAAGCAGCAGCAGTCAAGTTATCAGATGTCATATTTGATATCTGGGCAAATCTTCTGCAAAAGACCGCTTTCAAATGCTGAAGAGCAAAGATATCACCTTGAACACTAATGTGTTTCTGACACATGTCATGGCATTTTCAATTGCTTCATATGCATTTGAGAGCTGGACAGTGAATAAGGAAGACCAAAGAAGAGCCAATGCCTTTGAGTGGTGGTGCTGGCAAAGAATGCTGAAAGTATCATGGATTGCTAAAAGAACTAACAAATCTGTCCTGGAAGAAGTCCAGCCAGAATGGTCCTTAGAAATGAGAATGGTCAGACTTCATCTTACCTACTTGGGTCATGTTGTGAAAAGGGCCCATTCTCTGTAGAAGGATATCATTTCTGGTAAAGTCGAGGGTCAACAAAAGTGGAAGGCCCTCAGCAAGATGGATTGACACAATGGCTAAAAGGATGGGCTCAGGTATAGCAGGAATCATGGGGCTGGCACAGGACTGGGCAGTGTTTCATTCTGCTGTACATAGAGTAGATATGAGTCACAGATGACTCAATGGCACCTAACAACAACTTAAGATTTGATGCTTAGAGAGATTACAATAACTTGAGCAAGGCAATAGTTGATTAACTAGATTTGTTAATATAGGATTATTATCTATTGGGACATGTATAGAAAATATGATGTTTACTAGGGAGCTCTGATGGCACAGTGCCTAAGGAATTTGACTGTTAACCATAAGGCTGCTGGTTCAAACCCACCAGCTGATCCTCAGAAGGAAGATGGGGAAATCTACTTCCATAGAGGTACTGCCTCAGAAACCCAAGGAGGGGTCATAATGAGTTGCAATCGACTTGATGAGAGTGAGTTTTTTTAGCATTCCCTATGGCCCTTCTTTCTGATATTAATGACTTAGCAAATCCAAGGAACTTTTTGGATGAGAACATAAAGAGCTCTAGTGATATAGTGGGTTGGCTGTTAATCAGAAGGTCAGTGTTTCTAACTTACCAGCAACTCCATGGAAGGAAGATGAGGCAATTTATTTCTTTAAAGATTTACAGCCTTGGAAACTGTCTGGTTACCAAGTGCCACACTGACAAGAATATACCACAAATTGGATGTCCTAAACAAGAGTTTATTCTTTCACAGTTTGGAGGCTTTAACTCCAAGTTCAAAGTGCCAGGCTCTAGGGGCTGGGTGAAGGACCCTCAACCTTGGGGTCCAGCTCTGCCTCCTGCTCCTGTCCTGCTGGAGCTAGAGGCATTTCTTCGCTCAGACAGCTGCTGGCTGCTAAGGCTGAGGAAGTCCAAGGTTGACAAATAAAAAGGCAGAGTCTCAATGTTACCAAACCACACGCAGTCTGTTAATTCAAGTCCATTGTAAGTCCCACGGTTGACAGAGCATGGCAGGCTGCTGAAGAATGACATGGCTACATGCAGGGTCCGAGCATGCTATATGCTAAAGACTATTCTCAAAGCTGCTGCTTATATATGGGAAGCAGACCACATACCCAAAGGCAGCTACTCAGATGCTCACAGTAGATTCCACCATGGAGTTGATTACCAGTCTCATCATGGGGAATACTACATCCAGCTGCCTAGCCACTCAACCAGACCAAGCCAAGTTGACACACAAATGTAACAACCACAATTCTACCCCTTAACAACTTGGTTCCTGTACAGATCTTCAATGGATGGTATCTGTACAGATCTCTTCACTGGGTGACTCCAGTCCTCTAGTTCTTGAGTGGCAACCTCACCCCCTTGGCCTGGCAGGCCCTGTTCTTCTCCCTCTTGGGCATAGAAGCCCTGCCCCCTCACTCTTGGGCAATGGCTATGACACCATCCCACTGGCTCACATGAATGAGCCATCCCACACTCCAGAACCAAGTTGCTAAATGTCTGGCTCTGAAACTTAGGGAGCTGTGGTGGTTCAACCCCCAAAGGCCTTGGCCCTACCCTTTCAGGCTGAGGCAGCTCTGCTTCTGTTTCCTTGGACTGTCCACTTCTGCTGATTAATGCCAAAGGCCACTCACTCCACAGGAAATCTTCCTGCCCTAAAAACACTCAGCTTTCTTGCTCTGTAGGCTGGCTAACCTGCTACTCCATTTCATGCCAGTCTTTCCCACTAATTAATGCCTGAAGGTAACCCATTCTACCAGGAAGCTGTTTAACCAAAGGCATTAAGCTTTCTCTTTCGTGGGCTGGTTAAGGCTGTCACTGTCTCATGCCAGTTCTCTCAGCTCTGCTCCTGCCATCTCTCATGCCAGTCTCTTGTTCCCTCCTGCCATCTGTCATGCCATATACCAGGGTCTCTCTGCTGGGGTGTTGAGTCAAGGATGCAGTCCACTCCTGTTTCCACATTTTAGTTATCTGTTAGAGCAGCACCTTACTCTCTTGGTTCCATATTCTGTTCTGGTTACCTAGTGCCATTCTGACAAGAATATACCACAAATGGTATTGTCTCAACAAACAGGAGTTTATTCTCTCACAGTTTGGAGGCTTTAAGTAAAAGTTCAAAGTGCCAGGCCCTAAGGGCTGGGTGAAAGCCCCTCAATCTTGGGGTCCAGCTTTGCCTCCTGCTCCTGGCCCACTGGAGCTAGAACCATTTCTTCACTCAGCTGCTGGCTGTTGAGGTTAAGGAAGCCCAAGGCTGACAAATAAAAAGGCACAGTCCTGATGTTACAAAATCACATGGCAGTCTATTAATTCAAGTTCATTGTAAGTCCCAAGGTCAGCAAAGCATGGCAGGCTGCTGAACAACAACACAGTTACATACAGGGTCCAAGCATGCCAAATGCTAGAGACCATTCCCAACGCTGCTTCTTAAATATGGGAAGCAGACCACATCCCAAAAGCAGCTACTCAGCTGCTCACAGTAGATTCCACCATGGAGTTGATTAACAGTCTCATCATGGGGAACACTACATCCAGCTGCCCAGCCACTCAACCAGGACCAGCCAAGTTGACACACAAATGTAATAACCAAAGAAACTCAATGGGGTTGTTATGAATCAGAATTGACTGCAATGGTAGTGGGTTAGTTTCTGGTTTAGATCAGAACATGGGAGCTCCTGTGGCACAGTGGTCAAGACATCTGACTACTAACAAAAATTTCAGCAATTTACATCACCAGGTGCTCCTCTGGAGAAAGATGAGGTAGTCTTCTTCCATAAAGACTTACAGAGTTGGAAACCATATGGGATAGTTCTACTCTGCCCTATACAGTTGCTGTAAGTCAGAATCAACTCGATGGCAGTAGGTTTTAGGTGAATTAGATCAGAATGATAAAATGAACATAATCAAGTGATCTTAGTTCTTTACTTTATTATTATTATTTTTTTAAATTACTATTTTATCTGAATAGTTTGTGGTGCAAACAGCTAATGTGGCTGCTAAATAAAAATGTTGAAGATTTGAGTTCACTCAGAGATGTCTAAGAAGAAAGGTCTGGCAATCTACCTCCAAAATATCAGACATTGAAACTTCTGTGAAGCAATTTGGCTGCAGTGTGTGTCTCAGAGAGGAGGTGTGTCTCCTGCTGTTTCACCTTCACAGCAACTGCCTGGCTGCACTGCCCAAACTGGACATGCCACCGCACTCCTCTCTGCACCCATCTTCATAGCTGTACCCACTTCAATGTTCATACACCTATCTTGATTAAGATTGATAAGAAGTCCTTCAACTAAGCTGGCCAAGTAAAAGTTCTTCATCTATAAGTTAACCATTGAAGAGTTTCTAGTGGAACCACCAAGAGTTCTGGTTTGATCTTGCTCTTTTACCTAGTCTCCTATTGGTTCTTGGCTGCTCTCTACTCACTTATAATGTAGGCCATGCTTTAGACTCTGAATGACAAGATTCCAAGATATCTTGAGCAGATTCCCAGTCCACAAATCATGGTTATTCTAAAACCATTGAATGCATTGGAATATTCATTCAGTTTGTCTGATACAAGTTTCTATGAAAGACACATTAGAGATCTTAATCATTATTTAAGTCATATGATTGAGAACAGAAGAATCTCATGGTCTGTCCTAATGGAGTACTTTTTGAAGAGAAGGGCCCTATTTATGATGCATTTCAGTTTCCTCCAGTTACGTTAAGCATGCAGTAGCATGAATGATCTTGAATATGGCTATTCCAAAATGAAAATAATTAGATTAAAACCTAAATGATAACCAAGTATAATGTGTACTTCAAAGAATGAGCAAGTCACAGTTATAACAACTTACTGACAGCCAATAATTGCTATCCAGGCATTCTCTATTCCTATTAACAATATCAGAAAAGAAGCAACATTTGGCTGTAAGATTAATTGATCATCCAACCCCCCAAAAAATGTATGATTGGGACAAGTTTGGGGAATAAATTATATTCAAAATTACAGTGAATACATAGTATGAATAGGATATCTCTATAGAGTAAAAAGTGTATTGTTTGTCTTCATTTTGTATCAGCTGGATCTGTCATTCTGGAATTATGAGCCCAGCATGGAGAAAAGTGGGTGTTACATGACACTAGAATAACATCATTATGTGCTTCCAGATCATGATGCTCAATGTTCTCCAAAGTAGCTGCCTATTGCCACTGTTGACCTTTGAAACAGTGCACAGATTTCATAATATCCTTAGGACACTTGTTTGATCCTGGATTGAATGATGTACCTGATGCTTAAGGAGATCCGGTGGCACAGTGCCTAAGGCATTTGAGTGCTAACCAGAAGGTTGATGGTTCAAATCCAACTGCCACTCCACAAAAGGAAGATAGGGCAATGTCATATTAGGGACTAGTAAATACTTGGTTGTGATCATGTATAATGTGGGTCTTATACTATATTTGGAGTCCCTGAGTGATATTTCAGTTAATAAGGAATACTTGTATTTGGGTTCAATCTGAAAAGAGCAGAAGAGTATTCTTTTTTTTTTTTTGTCTTAGCTCAAGATGTGTAAGAAAATTTCTGTCAAGTCATTGAATGTTAGCTAAAATAATAAAACAGGGACTTTAGACTTTAGTAAAAGTACATGAAAAGGAATATGCTCTTTGAAAATAAAGGCCAAGAATAAAGGCATTGAATAACTACCATGTTAGAGCTCCAAGAGGTTGGAGGTTCGAGTTCACCCACAGGCACCTTGGAAAAAGGCCTGGTAATCTACAATGATGGGCTCAAATATAGCAAGCATTGCCAGGATGACACAGGACAGGGCAATTTCATTCTGTTGTGCATGTGAATCAGAAGCAACTTGATGGACTCTAACAACAACATCTTATTTTTATATGGTTTTATTGCCAAATGTCTACAATTTAATGTGCTGCACTATATAAATATTTTAGGGATTTAAAAAATGGATAACTGTTGTTTTGATTGCAAAACAATTATGAAAGAATCAATGGTACCTGACAAATACTAAGCAACATTATAGCTGTAATAAATGTAGTATGTGGAGACTTCTGAAGTTATGTGTGTGTGAAGTAGAAAAAAAATAAAGTGGGTTAGACATTGTTAAAAAAAAGAAAGAAAGAAAGAAAGAAAACTCTGTGGAGTATAGTTCTATGCCCAGTGAATCATTCACTCAACGTGTTTGTTTATGGCTAAGAAGGTTTCATTACTTTCCCCCTTGTATGCTCTACTATATTCATAGATATATTTGCAGCACATACACATACATATGTAAGAATATCCTCTGTCAAACCTTTATATATATATA
>NW_006922769.1:177777-179934 GCF_000298275.1 Orycteropus afer afer
TTGAAACTCTGAAACCTACTTAAAAGCTTATCAAAACTAGAGGAGTTGGTAACTAAGAAAGAGACTGTCAAATTTCAATAAGAATGTGTGGTGACATTTTTTTCTTACCTGAATAATATCCCCTATTTCCCAGTGTGACAATGACCATTGGAATAGTGGCCTATGTTAGAGATGTGCCTTGCTAATCTTAGGGGAAGGATATACATGGCATTTATTAGAGAGACACAGAGAAAAAGAGAGATAGATAATTTGTTTTGACTTGTCTTGTGGTTCACAGGGGATCTGGCACAGAGGTTGACTTTTGGATTGCCCCCTTTAAGTTGAAGAAGCTTTGTGATGGCATCTGCTTAAACCATTCAAAGACATTTTCTATTCACAATTACATGGGGCAAGGGACAGCAGATGGGGCAAGCACTAGATAGTCCCTACAGCCTGGGAAAGAAGATACTAAAAGGAAAGTTTCTTGGAAGAGTAAAGACCTTGAATATCTACCATGTATACAGAGGAAAAGTGAGTGTAAAGTGTATGCCCAGGGATGACACATGTTCAGAAATGACCTGAAAGGACCCTAGACTTTCACTTCTGATTGAACTTTGGGCTCTATGGAGCAGGAGATGAAGATTAAGGCATAGTTATAGGTTGCCTATCTTAGTGTGGCATAGTGCCTAAAGCATATGTCTGCTAACCAGAAGGCTAGAGGTTCAAATTCACCAGCCACTCCTCGGAAGGAAGGTTGGACAATCTAGTTCTGTAGTGATACTGCCTTGGAAACTGGAGGAGGAGTGGCTATGAGTTGTATCCAACTCAACAGGAGTGAGTTTGGTTTATATTAGTGTAGAAGAAATACTTGAATTCAGATTCAATCTGAAAAGAGAAGAAGAGTATTTTATTTTATTTTATTTTTGTCTTAGCTCAAGATGTGTAAGAAAATTTCTGTCAACTCACTGAATGACAGCTAAAATAATAGAACAGGGAATTTAGTGAAAGTACATGAAAAGATATATGCTCTTTGAAAAATAATTTGGAAAGGTCACTAAGCAAATGGATAATTCCAGACCCCAAAAGTCAAATACAAGGTGTCTAGTTTTTGGCTTTTTAGTAAGAAGAACAGATTTTACTAATGGATTATAACATGTATCTGTTCTTATCTGTCAGGGAGTGACAGAAGAAGTAATTTCACTTCTTGTGTCCAAACTCACAAAGGACATGGAAGGAAGAAAGATGATGGACATCTGAAGCCTATGATATCCCATAGTGACCTAGCACTAAACAGAGTGACTGAGCCATGAAATTAACATTTATAGGTGAAGAAGAAAAAGGAACTCTGGCCTAAGGCATTTAACTGCTAACCAGAAGGTTGGTGGTTCACATCCACTAGCCACTCTGAGGGAGGAAGACTGGGCAATCTGTTTCCATAAAGATTTACCACCTTGGAAAACCAAAGGGGGTTGCTATGAGTTGGAATTGACTTGATGGCAGTGAGTTGTTGTTGTTGTTTTTAGGTGGAGGAGAAGCCCAAGGTAGTTTCTTTGGGAAATGAGTACTTTCAAAACTACTGTATAAATATGGAACCTGAAAAATCCACAAGCATGCTCAGTGGAAATGCATGTGAAGAAAATGCTGTAGAAGAAGACCTTATACTTTCACCTCAGACTAAACCCTATGCATACTGCAACTCAGGCTAAGTATTGAGGGATTCATTGGCACAGAAACAGTTTTCAAAGACTGGGATAGATGAACTTTTAGAAGTGTAGTTTGTTTTTCATCTGGTAAATAAGGAGCTCTCTTTAAAAAAAAAAAAAATATCTTGGCAAGGTCTGGGGAACTGAGTCCTTGGAGCTCATTCATGTTCAAGAGAGCATTCACTGAAAAAATAACCCATCGAGGTTGTTGAGAAGATTGGCAATTACAGCCTTTAGCAATTTATTAAAAGTTCAAATCCTGAGGAATGGAAAATAACTGATTTCCAGATCTAACATGTAATAATATTCAAATGTTTTTGTTTCAGTAGGTCCCATGTGATACAAACAGATATATGCTTGACTATTAGCTGAAGAATTGACAGTTCAAAATCACCCAGAATTACCTTGGAAAACTGGCCTGGTGATATCTTTCTGAAAGGTCACAGTGTTGAATATCATATGGAGCAGGTCTACT
>NW_006922769.1:180366-181564 GCF_000298275.1 Orycteropus afer afer
TAACAGTAGATTTCAAAATATTTATGTAATACTAAAATAATTGCAATGAAGAAAATGATTTAAAAAGTCAAAAACAAAACAAACTCAGCACAGAAAATTTTGTGGAAGAAAGAAATCAGTAATACCACACAAAAAAACACAAAACAAAATGACTACAATGAATTCATAGTTATCAATAATTTTACTGAATGTAAATGTATTAAATGCAATAATCAAGAGACAGAGTGTTGCAAAATGGATGAGAAAATATGACCAATCAATATGCTGTCTACAAGAGATACACTTTCTACACAAAGACAAAAATAGACTAAAAATTAAAGGTTGTAAAAAATATATCAAGCAAATGGCAATTAAAAAAGCAGGAGTGGTAATATTAATTTCTAGTATAATGGATTTCAAGACAAAAATCATGAAAGACAAGGAAGAACACTATATAGTAATAAAAGGACCAATTGAACAAGAGGATATAACTATAACAAATATCTACACACCCAACGAAACAGCCCCAAAACACATAAATCAAACTTTAATAGAATTGAAAAGAGAGAAAAGCAATTCCACAATAATAGGAGGTTTTGGTATATCACTAAAAATGAAGAATACTCAAAAAAGATACAGAAAAACTAAACAATACAAACAAACAGCATGATTTTATAGACATATACAAAATAATTCAACAAACAATATCACAACATGCATTCTCGTCCAGGGTACATGGAACATTCTCCAGAATAGAACATATGTTAGGCCACAAAGCAAGCTTCAATAAATTTAAAAACATTGAAATGCTACAAAGTATTTTCTCAGATCACAAAGGTATAAAATTAGAAATCCACAATAGGAAGATCAAGGAAAAAGAAAGCAAAGATGAACACCATTCTTAAAAAACTACCAGGTAATAAAATAAATTTTAAAAAATAAAAGAAAATAAAAAAAGTTCTTGAATCAAATGAGTATGAAAACACAGTGTGATAGTTGAAGATGTGTCAACTTTGCTGGACTCCAGTTGTGAGTGGTGGTTCCCATGATGGATCACATGACTGAGTTCTGAGCAGCCGGTCTGTGTAAAATTGGATCAGTCTGAGTTTATTGATTTAGGTCCACTAAGTATGGATTCTTCATTCAATGTCTCAGCTCGAGAGGTTAAGAAAGGTTCTAATAGCTTATTTGGTTGGCTTACTGAGGCATGGATTATGCG
>NW_006922769.1:185468-193371 GCF_000298275.1 Orycteropus afer afer
ACTTTGCTGGTTTTTGTGTTTCTCTAGAGAACCCAATCCAACACACAGTGTATAAAAATCTCTTGGGCACAGCTAGAGCATTGGCTCAGAAAACAATTTATAGCAATATAAGCAAACAGCAAGAAAGAAGAGCCAGAATCCACACCTAGACCCAATATCTTCAGCAATTAGAAAAATAGCAGCAAAAACAGTCTATAGTAGCCAGAAGAAAATAAATAATAAAGATTCAAGTGTGTGTGTGTGGGAATGAAACAGGAAAAAAATTGAATCAGCAAGACTAGAAGTTGGTTCTTTGAAAAGATTAATAAAATTGAAACCACTGGCAAATTTAACAAAGAAAAGAGAGGAGAAAATGCAAGTAACATGAATATTACATGATGTCACAACAAAACCAACTGAAATAAAAAGAATAATATCAGGATTCTATGAATAAATGTATCCATGAATTTGAAAACCTAGAAGAAACAGGTACATTTTTAGAAACAAACTACCTACCTAAACTAATATAGAAAAGAGGTAAAAAATTTGAACAGACCCATAATAAAAGAAGAAATTGAACTGGTCCCCCCAAAAAAACTACCAACAAAAAAAAAAAGAGCTTGTCCAGACAGCTTTATTTGTGAATTCTAAGAAATATTCAGGGAAGAGTTGACACAAATTTTACACAAACTATTCTGTAACTTAGAAAACAACAAGATATCCCTTGTTCATTTTTTGAAAGCATCATAACCCTGATTACCAAAAGCAAGCAAAAACATCACTAAAAAAGGAAAATAACAAACCAATATATCTCACAAATATAGACACAAAAATATTCAACAAAATCCTAAGCAATAGAATCCAACACTATATCAAAAACATAATACAGAATGAACAACTACATTCACTCCAGATTTTCAGGGATTGTCAAACTTTAGAAAAACAATCAACTTAATCCATTATATAAATAAAACAAAGGAAAAGAACAGTATAATCGTATCAATCATTGCAGAAAAGTTATTTGATAAAATTCATCACCCATTCCTGACAAAAACTCTCAAAAAATAGGAATAAAAGGGAAATTCCTCAACATAATGAGAGGCACATAGGTAAAACCAACAGCCAACATTATTCCCAATGGAGAGAAACTGAAACCATTCCCTGTGTGAATGGGAACCAGACAAAGATGTGCTCTATCACCACTTTTTTTCAACATTGTCTTGGAAGTCCTAGCCAGAACAATAAGACAATAAAGAGAAATAAAAAAAACATGCAATTTAGCAATGAAGAAGTAAACTATCTCTATTTATACATAGTATGATCCTATACTTAGAAAAACTAAAAAGCTCAGTGAGAAACCTATTAGAACTAATTGAAAAATTCAGCAATATGGCAGGATGCAAGATCACATATAGAAATGAGTTGGATGTCTCTACATCCACAAAGACTTCTTTGAAAAAGTAATAAGGAAGAAATATCATTTATAATAGCTACCAAAAAGATAAAATACTTAGAAATTAATTTTACCAGGGACACAAATGACCTATACAAAGAAAACTTAAAAAACTCTACTACAAGAAATTATAAGAAATCTGCATAAATGGAAACCTACATAAATGCTCCTGGATAGGAAGACCGAACATTGTGAAAATGTCAATAATATCCCAAACAATCTATAGATTCAATCCAATCCTAATTTAGACTCCATCAACATTCTCTACGGACCAAAAAAAAAAAAAAAAACTAATAACTAATCTATATAGAAAGGAAAGAGATCTCAGATAAGCAAAGTAGTACTGAAGAAGAAGAACAAAGTAGGAGGTCTCACATTCTCCAGGCTCAAAAACTACTATATGGCCACCATAGTCAAAACAGCCTAGTATTGGTACAACAACAGACACACAGGCCAGTGGAACAGAAATAAGAATCAAAAAATAGTTCTATCCACCTAGGGATCCATACTTCATACCATACACAAAATGTAACTCACAGTAAATCAAAGATCTAATGTAAAACTTAAAATAATGAAGATCATCAAATAAAAAATTGCAGCAAACTTAGGGGATCTAATTATTGTCATAAATAACTTCTAAAACATAACCCCAAATGCACAAACAACAGAGGATAAATGAGATGTGCAGATTCTTCTAAAAATTAAATTGTTATATGCATCTAAAGACTTCTTCAAAACAGTTAAAAGAGAAACTACAGGTTAGGGGAAAAAATATATATATATTTGTCAATGACATAACCCACAAGGGACTTACATCTAAAATTTACAGAAAACTTCAATAACTTAACATCAAAAAGACAAACAACCAAATATAAAAATGAGCAGAGACATGAACAGAGACTTCACCAAAAGAAGACAGTCTGGGGGCCAACAAACAGATGTGGAAATGTTTGTCATCATTAACCATTAGAGAGATGAAAATCAAAACAATGAGATATCATCTTATCTCATCAATAATAGCAAAGTCCAACAAGTTAGAAAACAACAAATACTGTTGAGGGTGTGGAGAGATTGGAACCTTCATGCATTTCTGGTAGGACTGTAAAATGAGATAACCACTGTAGAAAATGGTATGACACTTCTTTAAAACATTGGAAACAGAAATACTGTTTGAACCAGCAACCCCACTATTAGGTATATATCCTAATGAGGTGAGAGCTGGAATACAAATAGATACATGCACAACCACGTTAACTGCAACACTATTCACAAAAGCAAATAGATGGAAACAACCTAAGTGTCCATCAATGGATGAATGGATTACAAAACTACAGTACATGCATACATGGAATACTATACAACATTAAAGAATAACAAACAATCTGCAAAATATCTCATAGTGAGGACATTGTGCTAAGTGAAAGAAGTCGATAACAGAAAGACAAATATGTGCGATTCCACTATTATAAAAAGTCAAGGAGAGGTTTACATATGGAATGAAACTGTCTTTCTTGGTTACCAGGGATGGGAGGGGAGGGAGACAAAATTGTTAGTTGGGTAAGAGACATGTTTGATTTGGGTGAAGGGATAGGCAATGCACCAAAAGCAGGTAACTAACACAATATTACTAAGGAAAAGGAAGACACAGAGATATGCACAATAGGTACAGACAACAAGGGTAAATCCTATTATTATATAATACTACATTTTCAGCAATACAAAACATTAGTCTAGGGGTAGGTATATGGTAGACTGGCAAGATTTTAAGTTATAGGTAGGTGAATAGGAAAATATCCATTACCATATATAGGTTTTTTTTTTTTGTTGTTGTTGTTATGTGCCATCAAGTCGGCCCTGACTCATAGTGACCCCTCCTTGGGTTTCTGAGGCAGTATCGCTACAGAAGTAGGATTGCCCAACCTTCCTTTCAAGGAGCGGCTGGTGGGTTTGAACTGCCAGCCTTCTGGTTAGCAGTCAAGTGCCTTAGACACTATGCTACCAGAGCTCCTATATATAGGTTTAGTAGATGATATTTCTACATACATAATTGTAGGTGCTATAAAAATCTCATATATATAAGGCCAATAGGGAAAAAAGTTATGATAAATTATCAGCCACAACCAAACTGTTTGAGAGAATGAGTTGCTGGACTTGCAAGCTCGCAACCACTGTCATGGGACATTGACCTCACTTAGCATGACATAGTACATAGAACATTGCTCAGTATTTTATTTTGGTGAGAAGTAACTGGAGTCTTAAAAGCTTGCAAGCAGTCTTATGGTAAGATGGCAGAACAGGTAGACAAGCTACACAGATTCTCTTCAACAAAGGCATGAGAAACCATTTGAGAGATATACAGAAGATAACCCTGGAACCCTGAGCTATGACAGAAAGTATATAGAATTGGATTAGACACCAACTAGTGGAAAAACCTGAATGAAAATAGTGAGTATGGAGACAGGCGGAGCTGTGGACTGTCAGCTACTGTAACAGCACCAACAGCTGAATATTTCCAAGTGGTGTTGGGAACAGAGAATTGACTAAAGATCAGCCCTGGTGGCAAAGGCTGCATGGACGACTGCAATCCTGGCTGATGACTAGGGAGGGAAACAGCAAGGAGGGAGAAAATTTGAGGTGTGGACTTTCAGCTGCCCTGAGGGCACAGCCATTTTGATTGTTTACAATTGGTGGCCATTTTGGATATTTAGAGTGATCACGGGCACAGCCATTTTGAATTTTACAAGCAGTGGCCATTTTGGATATTTAAAGTGACAGCATTCTCATTTGGATTCCATGGGCCTAAAAATAGGCTCCATTTGCCAAGGATGTCAGGGACATATGGGAGGCTGATAATGGGAAAGGAGACAGGTAGTGAGTGTATAAGAACCACAAACTAGCGAATAGAAGAGCACAGTGCCCTACTTACTTAGATAACATCCAAACAAAACAAAGGAAATGAAAATTGTGGGCAAGTCACTCCAACATACAATCACAAACTAAATATAAACAAAAAAGTCACAATGTCTTGGAGACACCAGAGCATAATAATCCACACAAAGAAGTGAGATAAAGCAGGAGAAACAAGGGACCAGGATACCGACTCAGAATATATCCTTGAGGAAGAAGCAGCATTGAAACTCCAAATAAAAAATTCAAAAGAATTATATTTAGATATCTTCAATATATTGAGAGACAGATCAAGGAAAACACTGACAAAATTGAGGAAAACACAGAGAAAACCCTGGAACAATTTTGAAGGACAATATAAGAAAAAAATCACAAAACACATGTAAAATTAGAAATGATATAAAACCTACAGATAGAAATTGGAAAATTAATACTAAATATTCAGAAATAGATAACACATTGAATGGGCAAAGGAGTAGAATTAAATCAACGGAAGACAGAACCAGTGAGATTGAAAAAAAATACCTCAATATTTCTTTGGAAAGAAAGCAATAAGAAAAAAATGATCAAAACAAAATGAAGAAAGCATAAGATTCATGTAGGATACCATCAAAAGGAATAAACTACATGTAATTGGAATTCCAGAACAAGAAGAGAAAAAGAAAACCACAGAGAAAATGGAAGATTTGTTGGAAGAAAATTTCCTGGGTATGATGAAAATATATCTACTCAAGAAGTCCAATGAACCCCAAACAGGATAGATGCCAAAAAATTCACCAAGACATATCATTATCAAACTCACTGTGTTGGTTATGTTTGTGTGTCAACTTGGCTAGGCCTGATTAAGTGACTGGGCACCTGGATGTAGTTTTCCCCATGATGAGACTGGCAATCAACTCCATGGTGAAATCTCCTGTGAGCAGTTGAGTAGCTGCCTTAGGGATGTGGTCTGCTTCCTGTATATAATCAGCAGCTTTGGGAATGGTCTCCAGCTTATGGTACACTTGGATGCTGCATGTAGCCATGTTGCTGTTCAGCAGCCTGCCATGCTTTGCTGACATTGGAACTTACAATGGACTTGAATTAGCCACCTGCTGTGTGGTTCGATAACATCAGGAGTATGCTATTTTATTTGTCGACCTTGGGCTTGTTAGCCTCAGCAGCCAATAGCTACCTGAGAGATGCCTCTAGCTTCAGTGGGCCAGGAGCAAGAGGCAGAGCTGAAGCCCAAGGTTGAGGGGCTTTCACACATTCCCTTGAGCCTGACACTTTAAACTTGGACCTAAAGCTTCCAGATTGTAACAATAAACTCCTGTTTGTTCAAGCCATTCCATTTGTGATATATTCTTGTCAGAGCAGCACTAGATAACCAGAACACTCACCAAAACCAAAGACAAAGAAAGAATCCTGAAAACAGCACAGGAAAAATGAAAAGTTACCTTCAAGGGGCAACCAATAAGACTAAGCTCAGATTTCTTGACAGAAACCATGGAGGAGAGAAAACAGTGGGATAGTACATACAAAATCTGAAAGAAAAAAAAAAATTCCAACTGAGAGTTATATACCCAGCAAAACTGTCCCTCAACTATGACAGTGAAATCAGGACTTTTCTAGATAAACAGAAATGAAGGAAATTTGTTAAAACCAGACCATCCTTACAAGAGTCCTTTGAACAGAGAACTGATAATAGCAAACAACAACCAACCATTAATACACAAGATGACATAACTCAGAAAACAATACAGCTATGGAAGTATCCAAAGTAAATAAGCCTAGACAAATGTTAACAGGGAACCAGAGACATCAATTGACAAAAGTTGACAACTAGAAATCAAAAAGAGGGAAAAAAAAATATGAAGTAACAGAACTTTAAATGGTAGGGAAGTCAAGAAAGCTGCAAGATAGAACAGACGGTTCTAAACTTGAGAAGAAAATTATAAACTACAGGGTAACTTCAAAGAAAAATAATAAACCTTCACATCAAAATTTTTAAAAAAGTGGACCAGCACATATATTTAGCAAATACTAAAACAATAGCAATGAAAGAAGTGATAACAAGGATTCATAAACAAAACAAACTCAGCACAGAAAATTATACAGAACAAATAAGCAACACCATGAAAGAGCACAAAACAAAATGACAGCAACAAATTCATACTTAACAATAATTATACTGAATATTGATGAATTAAATGTGCCATTCAAGAGACATAGATTTGCAGACTGAATAGGAAAACATAACCCATAAATATGCTGTCCACAAGAGATACACCTTAGAGACAAAGACAAACAGAGACTGAAAATTGAAGATTGGAAAAACATATATCAAGCAAATGGCAACCATAAAAGAGTAGAAGTGGCAATATTAATTTCTGATAAAATTGACTTAAGCCACCATAAGAGACAAGGAAGGGCAGTATATAATGACAGGATCGATTGAACAAGAAGACATAACAACCACTCCTTGGAAGGAAGAGGGGGCAATCTACTTTCGTAGTGATACTGCCTCAGAAACCCAAGGAGGGGTCGCTATAAGTCAGGTCCGACTAGATGGCACATAACAATAACAAAAACAAACAAAAAAAAGAACACAGCCAATGAATGAGCCCCAAAATACATGAACCGGACTCTAACAGAACTGAAAAACAAATAGATCACTCCACAGTCATAGTAATTGACTTCAATACACCACTTTCAATCACAGATAGAACTGGAAAGAAACTCAACAAAGGCACAGAAGAAGTAAATAATACAATCCATCAACTTGACCTTATAGACATCTACAGAGCATTTCAACCAACAATAGCACAATATACATTCTTTTCCAGTGCACACGGAACATTCTCCGTGATGACCATATGTTAGGCCACAAACCAAGTTTCAATAAATTTAAAAAGCATTGAAATACTACAAAGTGTCTTCTCAGATTCACAATGCTGTAAAATTAGAATTCAACAATAGGAAGATCAATGGAAAAAGAAAAAACACATGGAAAGTAAATAACACCCTCCTTGAAAACAGCTGGGTGATAGGAGAAATAAAAAATGAAATTAAAAAATTCCTGAATCCAACAAGAATGAAAATACAACATAAAATATCTTTGGGAAACAGCAAAAGCAATGATCAGAGACCAATTTACAGCAATAAATGGTCTTCATAAGTGTTGATGAAGGCCAAAGACTATAGATTCAAGAAACTCAAAGAACTCCAAGTAGAGTAAACCTAAGGAGAACCACACCAAGACAAATTATAATCAAATTCCTGAAAAGAAAGATAATGAGAGAACCTTGAAGGAATGAAGAGAATAACTAATAATCACTTTAAAGAGATCCTCAAAATGTTTAAGGTTTCAATATCTCTTCAGAAAATATAGAGGCCAAGACATGGGAAAGGACAAAATGATAGCATATTTGAAGTGGTGAAAGAACAGAACTGTCAATCAAGAATTCTAAATATGGCAAAACTGTAGTTTGTTTTGAACAGACTTGCCCTACTGGAAATACTAAATGAAGTCTTCAGATTTTAAGTGAAAATACATTGTAAAATAACTCTAAGCCATATATA
>NW_006922769.1:193471-194481 GCF_000298275.1 Orycteropus afer afer
ATATAAACAAACTCACTGCCATAAAGTTGATTCGACTCATAGTGAATCCTTCAAGTCATAGTGACCCCATCCTTGGGTTTGGAAGGAAGTGTCTCTAGGGAAATAGATTTTGTTTCCAAGGTGATTTTGAAGTGTCAGCCTTCTGGTTAGCAGTCAAATGCCTTAGACACTACACCACCAGAATTTAAATGATCTCCAGTAAAGGTAATTTTATCAGGAAATATAAAGATAATGTTTATGGCATTTTTTTATTTGTAATTGTAATTGCTATCCTGTAGGAGAAGAAACAGTTGAAAACATCCATTGATAATCAGAACATGAAATATATGAAATATGAACCTAGGAAAATTGGAGATTGTAAAAAATGAAGTGGAATGTGTAAAGATTGATATCCTAGGCATTAGTGAGCTGAATTAGACTGGTTTTGGCCAGTTTGAATCAGATAATCATATGAATACTGCCAGAAATGACATATTGAATGGGAATTATGTGGCATTCATCATCATAAAGAATGTTTCAAGATCTATCCTGAAGTACATTGCCATCAGTGACAGAAAAATATCCATACACCTACAATGAAAGTCGATTACTACTATTATTCAAATTTACTCACCAACCGCCAAAGCCAAAATGAGGAAATTGAATATTTTTACCAACTTCTGGATACTGAAACTGACAAAATATGCAATTCAGTGATGCTGATTATCATTGGTGACTGGAATGCAAAAGTTGGAAACAAAGAAGAATCACCAGTAGTTGGAAAATTTGGATGGAGATAGACATAATGCTGGAGATTCCATGATAGAATTTTGCAACACCAATGACTTATTCATTGAAAATACCTTTTTCAACAACACAAATGGGGTCTATACACATGGACTTTGCCAGGTGCAGTACACAAGAATCAGATTGATTACATCTGTGGCAAGAGGCAATGGAGAAGCTCAATATCTTCAGCCAAAACAAGGTCAGAAACTGACTGTGGAACAGACCATCAACTGCTCATTTGC
>NW_006922769.1:194837-198405 GCF_000298275.1 Orycteropus afer afer
AAATTGAAACCTCAAGTTGCATTATTGAAAGGTTCTATGGACAATATATTGAATGATTCAGGAAGCATCAAAAGAAGATGGAAGGAATACACAGTCACTATATGATCAAGAACCAATGGTATTGAAGGAAGAAGTTGAAGCTGCACTGAGGGAAGTGGCAAAAAAACAAGGAAAAAACAAAAAATTGAAGGGATACCCATTGAAATGTTTCAACAAATGGATGCCACATTAGAGACACTCACTCAACTATGCCAGGAGATTTGGAAGGCAACTACCTGGCCAACTGACTGGAAAAGATCCATATTTGTACCCATTGCAAAGAAAGGTGATTCCACAGAATGTGGAAATTATTGAACAATATCATTAATATCACACACAAGTAAAATCTTACTGAAGATAATTCAAAATGGTTACAACAGTATATTACAGACAACTTCCAGAAAGGCAAGCTGGATTCAGAAGAGGATGTGAATCAAGGGGTATCATTGCTGATGTCAAATGGATCTTGGCTGAAAGTAAAGAATACCAGAAAGATGTTTGCTTGTGTTTTATTGACTATGCAAAAGCATTTAATTGTGTGGATCATAACAAATTATGGATAACATTGAGAAGAATGGGAATTCCAGAACTCTTAATTGTGCTAATGAGGAACTTTTGCATAGACCAGCATGCTGTTGTTGGAACAGAACAAAGGGACAACACACGGTTTAAAATTAAGAAGGGGGAGCATTGGGGTTGTACCTTCACCATAATTATTAAATCTCTATGCTGAACAAATAATCCAAGAATTTGAACTATATGAAGAACAACATGGCATGAAGATTGGAGGAAGACTCATTAACAACCTGAGTTATGCAGATGACACAACTTTGCTCACTGAAAGTGAGGATGACTTGAAACACTTACTGATGAAGATTGAAGACTATAATCTGCAGTATGCATCACACCTCAGTATAAAGAAAACAAAAATCCTTACAATGGGACCAATAAGCTGCATCATGATAAATGGAGAAAAGATTGAAGTTGTCAAACACTTCATATTACTTGGTTCTACAATCAAAACCAATGAAAGCAGCAGTCCAGATATCAGACATTAAATAGCATTGGGCAAATCTGCTGTAAAGGTCTTCTTTCAAGTTCTGAAGAGCAAAGATGTCCTTGAAGACTAAGATGCGCTTGACACAAGCTTTGGTGTTTTCCATCATCTCGTATGCATGTGAGATCTGGACAATGAAAAAGGAAGACCTAAGAAGAGTCAATGCTTTTGAGTTGTTGTGTTGGTGAAGAATGTTGAAAGTAACATGGACTGCTAAAAGAACTAACAAATCTGTCCTGGAAGAATTGCAGCCGGAATGCTCCTTGGAAGCGAGAATGACCAAACTGTCTCACTTACTTTGGTCATGTTGTAAGAAGGGACCATTCCCTGGTGAAGCATATCATGTTTGGCAAAGTGGAGGGACAACAAAAAAGAGGAAGGCCCTCAATGAGATGTAGTGATAACAGCAGCTGCAACGATGGGCTCAGGTATAGCAAGGATAGTGGGGCTGGCACAGAACCGGGCAGTGTTTCATTCTGCTGTACATGAGGTTGCTGTGAGTTGATGACTTGACAGCACCTAACAACAACAACATCCTATATGATCTAAAATGATTAGTGCATGACAAATTATAAATTTGTTACTGGGCACATAATATACAAAGATACAATTTGTGATATTAACAAAATAAAATATACACTGTCTATATAATGACAAGTTTATGGCCCTAATATCTGTTACTAATGAATCATATAAATATTCAGAAAGGTTGGAGATGTTGTCTTTGATTTTGAGAGTTTTTCTCCATCTTCATCCTTCAAACCCAGCAAAGATAACCAAATCAATTTCAGAATTTAGCACTTACAAAAAAGACCATCATTCTCGTTGGTTTCCATTCAATTGACTACTGTCAGACTCAGATAATCCTTCAGAATAAGACCTGAACTATTCCTAAAACTTCTATTCCTGAACTAACTACTCTGCCTTCATCTACCCTAGTCATCACTTTAGAACCTAACCTCCCTCAACCACGTAAAACGTTTTTAATTCATTTTTATCACTATGACTTTATTGTCTGAATTTTTTTTCACTTCTGCTCTCTGTCTATCAAATCATAAGTATTCTTTGTTATTAATTAGTTTCTTGCTTTCTATTGTAAATGCATTTATAGTATTTCATCTCTGGTTAAGGCAGTCTGTGAGCAGCACAAGATCAAGTGACTTACCTTCTGGAGACCATAGCTGTTGAAGGAGAGCTGGGCTTAGAGATGTGCTTTTATTTGTATCCTGGAGTCCAGAGTGAAGAAGAGCTTACAGCAAATAATGCTCTGGAAATTTTGATGGCACAGTACCTAAGGCATTTGACGGCTAACTGGAAGGCTGGAGGTTTAAACTCACCAGCCATTCCTTGGAAGGATGATTGGGCAATCCACTTACGTGGAGATACTGCCTCGGAAACCCAAGGAGGGGTTGCTATGAGTTGTAATTGACTCGCCGGCAGTGAGTTTGGTTTGCAGTTTTGGTTTAAGTTTGGTCAAACTGATGAGGCTACTAGGACTCTTTCCCAGAAGAAATTAGCCTCATTCTGTATGTCTGCTTAAGAGGGTTCTTGGGCACCATGAAACCTAACTATGCCTACTCTGATCTACTAGAGCTGGTGATCTACAGGAGTCCAGCATGAAGAACTTCAGTCTTGTCTTTCGAGGTGCTTAAACTAGAGTTTTTTTTTAATAATCCACTTCCTTTACTAGAAGGGTCAGTGGAATCCTTTCCATCTTTGTGGACTTCTTCTCAGCCTGGCTTCCATTCTATGCTTCATTTTACTTAGGTGTTTCAATTTAGAAATTAGAGGTTTCTTCCTAATATGAAAAATGCAAAGATATTCAGAAAAGATTTATGTGTGGTGTAAGGGTTTTCTTATAATTTACTTATTCTAAATTAAATGCATGCTTATAGAAGAAAATTTCTACTTACTGATTTTTGTGAATAGGGGAGTCAAACTTTTTCCTTTCTGTCCTGTATCTTTGCAATAGCCATTGTTACAGCTTTGTATATATGTTTGTGAAAGGACATACAGAAAAAATCAACATATATGTGGTTGATTCTCTTTATTCATGGTAGTTATATTTTACAAAAACTCCACAAACACTGAATTGGTATATACTGACTAATTGTTTTTAAGGGAAATATAGAGTTAGATTCCTGTGAGTCTTTATTCACAGTATTTTTTTGTCAGCCAACCAAATCTATGTGTATTTCTGTTTGAAGACATGTTATTTAATACACATGTCTTAAAACAAAAACCCATATCTGTTGAGTTGAATTGGCTCATGGAAACCCTATACAGGATAACAGAACTGCCCCCTAGGATATCCAAGGCTGTAAATCTTTATGGAAGCAGTCTGCCTCTTCTTCTTGCCCAGGAGCAGCTGGTGAGTTTGAACCACTAACCTTTCAGTTAACAGCCTAGTGCTTAACCACTGCACCACCAGAGCTCCTCACACATGTCTTGGAAATCATTAACTTCTTGTAG
>NW_006922769.1:198705-201409 GCF_000298275.1 Orycteropus afer afer
TTTTTTGTGGAGATATCATGTTGTTTATTAATTAGCATTGACCTCAAAGCTAACAGCACTATAACTCTTCCCTGAATGGAGCTTATTTAACAAACATATTTCCTCCACATGACATATCACAGCTTCTTGCATGTAGGAATTCTAGTCAGCTCTTCAGTACTGTGCTTGCATGTGATTTTAAACAGCACAATCACCAACAAAGTGCATAAAAAGTATGAAAAGCATAACACAAAATAGACTGAGCAAAAGAAAGTTCTTGATAGTGTGACAGCTGAAACAAGAAACCAGTCTTGACTTGTGTGGTAATTAAGGTTATGTGGCTTTGCTGGGCCTGGTTCTGAGTGGTTGGGCAGCTGGTTGCAGTTATTCTCTGTGATGAAACTGGCAATCAATTTTGTGGTGGAATCTGACATGAGCAGCTGAGTAGCTGCTATAGAGATGTGGTCTGCTTCCAGTATACAAGAAGTTTTGAGGAAGATCTCTGCAGGTTTCTGACACATTTGGACCCTTAACGTAATCAAGTATTCGTTTAGCACATTTAGTAGCCTGCCATATTTCATGCCAATCTTGGGACTGTCTTTGGATTTGAACTAGTGCCCTGCCATGTTTGGTAATATTGAAACTGTGCCACTTTATTTATCGACGTTGGGCTTGTTAGCCTCAGCAGCCAGCAGTTACCTGAGTGAAGAAACACCTCTAAGCTCCACTGAGCTAAGAGTGAGAGGCAGAGCTGAAGCCCAAGGTCGAGGGGTTTTCACCCAGCCCCTAGAGTTTGTCACTTTGAACTCAAATATCTAGCCTCTAAAACTGTGAGAATAAACTCCTGTTTGTTAAAGCTATCCCATTTGTGATATTTTATGTTAGAACAGCATGAAGTAAACAAAACACCTTGATTAACCTCATCTTGGAATATGCATGTATGGTAACTTGAACTTTTTGTCATTCTGTGTATATTTGTGAATAATTGCAAAAATGTTCTGAATATTGATATTGAGATTGCAAATATATTTTAGTGAATGTAACTTCACAAATATAGAGTACACGAATAATGAGGATTCATTGTACTTAAAAAAAAACAACACTGCTGTAGAGTCGTATCTGACTCATAGCAGTGGAGTTAAAGTGGTAGGCTGAAGTCAATCATAAACAATGAGGGGGAGTTGTAGGTCTATTTTTAGGTTTTCTCTTTTTCTTTCCATTTACCAGTGCAAAAATAAAAATAAAACAATAGAGACAATATTGTGTGTAATACAAAATAAACTATATTTTTTAAATTGTCATCTCAGCTCCACTAACAGCTGTGGAATATTGTAAAAGCCACTCAACTTTTATTTTATTATTTATTATGATTTGGGTGAAAATTTACATAGGAAATTAGTTTTCCATTTAAGAATTAACAAATATTTAGTTTTGCAAGTTAGTTGAAATTCCCTTGTGATAGTTGGGATTGTGTGTCAACTTGGCTAGACCACAATTCTGAGTGGTTTAAGCAATTGTGATGTGGATATTCCCATGATGAGATTGGATGTATATGCTTTGAGCATTCATTGAAAGGGAGATTCCCTAGGGGTGTGGCCTGCTTCCAATGTATATATCTATATATAGAGAGAGCTGTGGTGGTGTTGTTCCTCAGGCATTTGATTGCTAAAGGAAAGGCTGGTGATCCAAACTCACCATACACCACTCCTCAGAAGGAAGGTTGGGGAATCTACTTTGGTAGTGAACCTGCCTTGGAAACCCAAGGAGGGGTTGCTATGAGTCAGATTGGACTTGATGGCAGTGAGTTTGTTTTTTTTGGTGTGTGTGTGTGTGTGTGTGTGTGTAATGTGTGTGTATGTATACATATATATACACATATACACATACATATATACACACACACACATATATATATACACACACATACACACATATATACATCCTTGGCAAATGAGAGGAAGTTCTGTGGATCTGGATCCTGTTGTGCTGACTACAAGTGTTGTGAGCAAACAATCCACCATTCTACCTGGTGCTCTTGTCTTTGTCATCTGCCTGAGTCAGCAGCTCCTATACGGCTTGCCAGCCTTGAGCTTGTCAGCCCCTGCAGCTGCGTATGTCAGGAAAAGCCCCTAGTTTGACGTTTGATCCAGGATCTTGGGACTTGCCAGCTTCTATAACAGTGTGAGCCATTTTCTGAAGATATCCCTCAATGTACAACACTTTTACTGCTTCCTCCCTTGATTCACCCTTCTTTCCTGTCCCTTCCTGCATTCTGAGCTTTTCTGGGGGGCAAATGTAGCCCTTTTAATCTCCCATGGCTAATTGTTCTGAGTATATTTCTCACTAGTGTTAATTGTTCTCTTTATGGGCCTCTTGTTTCAACAACTTTCAGTGACTTTTACTTACTGTTCTTCTATCTATTCATTGTATCCATTATTGAGAATTGTTGTTGTTAGGTGCCATCCAGTCGTTTCCAACTCATAGTGACCCCATGCATAGCAGAACAAAACATTGCCTGATCCCACACCAGCTCCATGATCCCTGCTATACTTGAGCTCATCATCGCAGCCATCGTGTCAATCCATTTCATTGAAGGCCTCCCCCTCTTTCGTGGACCTTCCACCCTACCAAGAATGACATCCTTCTCCAGGGAATGGTCCCTTCTTACAACATGACCAAAATAAGTGAGATGAAGTCTGGCCATTCTTGCTTCCAAGGAGCATTT
>NW_006922769.1:204533-206165 GCF_000298275.1 Orycteropus afer afer
TATTTCTATTTCCAACTTTTTAAAGAATCACCATACTGCTTTCCAGGTGGTCATGTTACTTTAAAATCCCACCAGTGGCGTATGTGGGACCTGATCTCTCCACACCCTTGCCAGCATTTTTTATTTTCTGTCTTGTTGAATTTTGCTATTATTGCTCAGATGAAATGGTATCTCATTGTTGTTTTGAATTGCATGTCTCCAATATTTAAAGATCTTGATCTGTATCTGTCTAATGGCTAATGGTTGTGAACGTGTCTTCATTTGTTTGCTGGCTACCTGAATATTTCTTTGGTTAAATATCTGTTGATGTCTTCTGCCCAGGATTTAATAATTGAGTTGTTTCTCTTTCTGATGTTGGGATGGACTTTTCAGATATGTTGTTGCTGAATATTTTTTTCTCAATCTGTAAGTTACCATTTTACTTTTTTGGAGAAGCCTTTTGATGTGCATAAGAATATAATTTTTAGTGTGTCCAGTCATCTAGTTTGTCTTCTGCAATTTGTGCATTTTTATTTATATTTGACAGTCTATTAATGCCATATATTAGGGATACTCAGTTTGTTCTATTTTTTCTTTGAGGAACGTTAAAGTTGTAAGTTTAACATTTATGCTTTTGATCCATCTGGAGTTAGTTTTTGTGTATAGTGTGAGGTATGAATCTTGTTTCACTTTTCTGCAAATGGATATCCAGTTTTGCCAGCACCGTTTGTCATAGAGACTCTCTCTTTCTCATTTAATGGATTTTGGCCTTTTGTCAAAAATCCTTTGTCCATAGATGGATGTATCAATTTCTGTATTCTCAATTCTGTGCTACTGCTCCATGTGTCTCTAGTTGTACCAATACCAGGAAATTCTTTCCTCCTCCTTCATTTTCTTCTCTCTTTGTGGGACTGTCTTTATGTATATATTGATATATTTAATTGTTTATCACAGATCTCTTAGGCTTTATTCATTTTTTCTTTATTCTTTTTCCTCCCTTCTCAATAGTAGATAATCTTTATTGCTCTAGCTCCTCATTTGTGTATCCTTGCTTTTACCTACTCAAATATGATAATATACACTAAGGCATTTGACTACTAAACAGAAGACTGGAGGTTCAAACCCACCAACTATTCTTCAGAAGGAAGGTTGGGCAATATAGTTCACTAGTGATACCACCTCAGAAACCCAAGGGAGGGTTGCCATGTGTCAAAATTGACTCAACAGCAATGAAGGAGTTTTGTGAGTGATTTTTTAAAATTAATTTATTATATTTTCAAGTCCAGCATTTTTATTTTATTCCTGTTTATAATGTCTATCTTGTTATTGATATTGGTAATATATTTTATTATTATTATTTTTTAACTCCTTGTCATTTTTTAAATAGCTTATGTCTTTGTCTAGTAATTGCAATATTTGCATATCTATGCATCAGTTTCTGTTAATATTGTGTTTACTGTGAATGAGTCATATTTTCTGGTTTCTCTTCAGGTTTTGGTTCTGGGGTTTGATTTCCTGGCTAGGTGGTGGTCTGGATATGCATGGTATCAAGAGCACACAACCTGAATCTTAGCAAGGAGGTGGCTACAAAACAATACTAGGACCTCAACCTTAATTTAAATTAGAAAGGAACAGTCAGGCAAATTCCTAGTT
>NW_006922769.1:207350-209072 GCF_000298275.1 Orycteropus afer afer
TAAAGTTTCCTTTCTGTTGCTTAGTGGTCAGGTAGTGATTTGACATATATATTTAAATATTTGATAAAAACAAATCAAGCAAATTACAAAACAAAATTGCTATTTTTTGCAGTTGGACTCCCTGTGTTTATGTTGATGTATACTCCAGGCACGCAGTTTACAATTCTGCTTTACCTTCACTTTCAGCTTGGGCAGAATCTGAAGATCATCGAGAGAACCCGAGACATTTGACTGCTAACTAGAAGGCTGGCAGTTCAAACCCACTAGCCTCTCCTCAGAAGGAAGGTTGGACAATCTACTGCCATAGTGATACCGCCTTGGAAACTCAAGGAAGGGTTGCTATGAGTTGGATCTGACCCGATGGCAGTGAATAGTGCTTTTAAGTGTTTTGTGAGCATGTGTTCAGCCATTGGCATGTGTGTGACATTTAGATTCCTGGAGATGTATGAAAGTGTGCAAGCTCTTTTTTCACAAAACATCCCATGTTCCAGGCTTAGTTTTTGGCTATTCTGATTTTTGCACCATTATCTTTTCTCATAAATAACAGTAAGAAATATATTTGCCTTTAACTGTTTCAACAACGCCCCTCAAAAAATCTCAACTCTTGGAGAGTTCAGAGTTAAGCAAAATGAAGGCAAATCCTTTAATCCAGTATTCAAGAAGTCATCTTTCAAGTGATGACTATAATGATTTGAGAATAAAATCTATTCCACTTCCTTTTGTTTTAGGCATGGAAAAGGACTGCCCTGTTGTCTTTTGTGCTGCCCCTGAGCTGATAAGTGGGGGCTAGTACCAGAGTAAATTAGAGCACCACAGAGCTAACTTACTGAGATTCAGTTTTTAATATTTTGATTAAACATTCATTTTCTTGCTTATTGTATGATTTTTATTACATTCTAGAGTTGTGAAAAAAAAATATTGTGATAGTTTTTGCCTGTTTATTCATTGCTCTAGTGGTGTAATGCCTGAGGCATTTGACTACTAACCAGAAGGCTGGTGGTTCAAACCCATCAGCCACTCCTCAGAATGAAGATGAAGAAATCTACTTCCATAGAGATACTACCTTGGAAAGCCAAGGAGGAGTTGTGATGAGTCAGAATCGACTCAACGGTAGTGAATTTGCTTTTGATTCGGTCATTGTATTTGTGGAGCGATGGACTTTTAGAATGTCCTACTCCATCATTTTTGCTAATAATGATGCTACACTTTTTAACATTTGACTTTATAGAAGTTAACTGGATTCTCATATTTCTTCATTCTGTTGCAATAGCATGTTACAGTTCAAGTATAGGAAAGATATGTAATCTTACACAAACATATAGCAGGAAAAAGGAAGAGTATTTTTGTAGCCATTTCAGATAAATATAAACTTTATACTATGATACTACTTCAACTTGAAAAATATGTGTGAAAATTTTATATGGAAAATTTGTAATTTATTAAAAATTTATTGAAATGTGGAACATGAAACAATGAGGATTAATGTTTTATGTTTTTTATATTGAAATCCTTTTGTTTATCTTACACTTCTAATGGATATTTTAACTTCATTTTAACATGATTTTATTACATCATGCATTGAGTTCTTGGGAAAAATAATAGTTGACTTAGTTAAGTTGATCTTCAATATATTGACACATTTCATTATACAATATTAAAAAACACCATTTTGCAGAGATAACATTGGCATTAATTTAATCCCTATTAAAATATAAAACCAAA
>NW_006922769.1:209227-219383 GCF_000298275.1 Orycteropus afer afer
TATAAATGTATACTGTCTATAGTTATATAAACTAAAAAGCTAAAACTCACTACCATTGAGTCAATTCCGACTCATTGTGACTCCCATTGCATTTCCAAGGCTGTAAATCTTTATGGAAGCAGACTCATTTTCCTTCCACATAGTGGCTGGTGGGTTTGAACCACTGACTTTTTGGTTAGCAGCTGAATGCCTTAACTTCTTCTTTGTGTGTGTGTGTGTGTGTGTGTATAGCTGGATATATTTTGTAAGGTAATTAAGTGCCAAAGAAGAAAGAGAAAATCTAAATACATTTATAATAAATAAATAATGAGTTTGTGATTAAGACAAGCCAAACAACAACAACAACAAAACTTCCCACGAGGAAAGCCTAGGTCTAGATTGCTTCTAGGATAAATTCTACCATGAATTTAAAGAAGAATTAATCCCAATTCTTCTCAATTTTTTTCAAAAAAGTGGAAGAGGAAGGGACACTTCCCAATTCTTCTCAATAAGATAGTTACATCCTGATACCAAAATCAGAAAAATAAATAGTAAGAAAGTTATCTACAGTCCAATATATTTTGTGAATAGATGCAAAATCCCTTAACAAAATATTGAGAAACATAATTTGGCAATATATAAACAGGTTTATATACCATAACAAAAAATTTTTTTATAGGAATCCAAGTTTAGTTCAATATATAAAAATAATATGTACCATGTCAATAGAATAGAAGATGTAAAATACCTTATTATTCCAATAAATGTAGAGAATAAAGGTTTAATATTAGCAAACAACTTTCCCTGACAAAAACACATAGCAAATAAGAAATGGAAAACATTTTCTCCATATGACAAAGAGTACTGTAAAAAATACACCACTGTACCTCTGGTAGCACAGTGCCTAAGCCACTTGACTGCTAACAAGAAGGCTGGTGGTTAAACCCAGAAGCCACTCCTCGGAAGGAAGGTTCCATACTGATACTGCCTCAACAACCCAAGGAGGGGTCACTATGAGTCGGGGCTGACTGGACAGCACATAACAACAACAACAACAACATCAATCACAAATAACGGTGAAAAATGAAAGCTTTCGTTCTGAAAGGAACAAAGAAAAAGATATTTTCTATCTCCTTTAATTCTACTGAACATTTTAGCCAAAGAAATTAATCAAGGATAATAAAAGTGAAATAAAATAAAAACACAGGAATTACAAAAGAAGAAGCAAATCTAATTCATCTAGAGATGGCATGATCCTGTATATAGAAAATCCTACATAATGCAATAAAAAGTGATAAGAACTGTCTCAATCAGAGTGACAGAAAGAAGGAGAGAGAGAGAGAGATTGATTCACTGCATGAATTTGGTGTGTTGGTTTATATGTTTATAAAAGCTTGACAAGACTAAAATTCATAGGTCAGGTGGCAGACTAGAGACTTCTGCAGGCTTTTGTTGTAGCAGGTTAGTTTACAGGAAAAGTAAGGTGAGAGTATGGCCAAAATACCAATTTACAGTCTGGATTCAGTACACAGTTTATGGAATTTTGTTTCTGCTCTTAAGGTCAGTAATCTATTTTACTTGGGGCCAATTAATTTATTTACATATAACTACTCTGGTAGCATAGTGGCTAAGGCACTAGACTGCTAACCAGAAGGCTGGCGGTTCAAACCCACCAGCCACTCCTTGGAAGGAAGATTAGGCAATCCTACTTCCGTAGTGATACTGCCTCGGAAACCCGAGGAGGGGTCACTATGAGCCGGGCCTGACTTGACGGCACATAACAACAACAACAACGACTCCATAATAGCACATGCACCTCCTCTACAATAGCAACTATTCTAGTGTTTCATTAGCTTTTAGAAACTACCATCTGTTCTGCAGGAGAAAGATGTGGCAGTCTGCTTTTGCAAAAAATTATAACCTTGGAAACCCACAGGTGGTTCCACTCTGTCCTATAGGCCTGCTTTGAGTCAGAACTGACTTGATGGCAGTAGGATTTTTTTAGTATACCACTGTTTGGACAAACAATTACCTTAGCCAAGTTGACAAATAAAAGTAACAATCAAAATAATTGTTTTGGTTACTTCATGCCATTCTAACAGAAAATATACCACAAACGGGTGGCTTTAACAAACAGGAGTTTATTCTCGTACAGTTTAGGAAGCTAGAAATTCAATTTCAAAGTGATAGCTATAGAGGCTGGATGAAATCCCCTCAACCTTGGACTTCAGCTCTACCTCTTTCTTGCTACTGGCCAACTGCAACTAGAGATGTCTCTTCATGCAGATAGCTGCTAGCTGCTAAGGCTAACAAGCCCAATATTGATAAATAAAATAGAACAGTCTCAATATTACCAAACAACATGGAAGACCACTAGTTCAAATCCAGAGACAGTCCCAAGATCAGCAGGAAACATGGCAGAATAGTAAATGAAGACTCAGTTACATAAAGGGTCCAAGTATACCAAAAAACTGCAGAATCCTTTCTCAAAACTTTTCCTTATTACTGGAAGCAGACCACACCCTTATGGCAGCTACTCATCTGCTTCAGTAGATTCCACCAAGGAGTTGATTACCAATCACATCATGGTGAATAAGTATATCCAGCTGCCAAGCCACTCAAAACCAGGTCCAGCCATTGACATATACCTTAACTACCACAATAACCAAAAAATGAGTTTATCAGAGTTGATGTCCAAAGGACAATATACCAACTGTGAGTGATCAACACAGAGGCATTGATGGAAAAGGAAGACATAAAGAGGTGTATGTGAGGTACAGACAACAAAGATGAACCCTTTTGCACATACAGTACTGCATTCTCAGTGATGACAAACACTAATATATGGGTGGATAGATGGGTGGACAGGCTGAATGATTAGGTACATCTATGCTGGGGAGAGTGTGCCTATGATCATGTACAGGGTTGGCAGACAATGTTTCTACAAGTGTATTTGGATGTTCTATAATAATTTCCTGGTATATAGTAAAGCTGACAGGGGACAAGGTTATAGTCACTTCTTAGCCACGCCCAGCTACCCAGAGGGAGCAAGTAGTTGGATCTGTGGGCTTGCTACCATGGCCACAGGGGACATCAAGTTCAACTGTCATAACATATTACACAAAACCATTGTTCCACATCCTGCTTCGGCAAATAGTGACTGAGATCTTAAAAGCTTGCAAGCAGCCATCTAGAGGCAATGATGGGTCTCTCATTATCCACAGCAAAGAATAATGAAGAAAATCAAAGACACATGGAAACAATTAGTCCATGGGACTGGTACACCATGTGATCCTCATCCTCATCATAGTTTTACAGAACTATGAGACCAGAGGAACTAGATGGTGCCCAGATACCACTGTCAATCACTTTGACAGAGATCTACGTAGGAGATCCAGGATAGAGTAGGAGAGCAATGTGGAACAAAACTCAAAATCATGAAAAAAAAGGGACCTAGTTTGCTGGTCTGATAGAGTCTGGGGAACCCCTGCAACTATGGCCCCTAGTTGTCCTTCAGGTCTGGAATTGAACCCCCTCCTGTGGTTTCCAGGAGCTCTGGTAGAGTAGTGCCTAAGGCACTTGACTGCTAACCAGAAGGGTGGAGGTTCAAACCCACCAACCACTCCTTGGAAGGAAGATGGGGCAATCTACTTTCATAGTGATATCACCTCAGAAACCCAAGAAGGGGTCACTCTGAGTCAGGTCCGACTTGAGGGCACATAACAACAACAACAACCTGTGGTTTCCAGCTCAACAAAAGACAGGCATATGAGTTGAATATATACATAGGTAGATACACTCCTTGGAGCGATCAATCATAGAAGAATAGAAGGGCTGTGTATGCACAGAGAGACAGCTCAGGGGGCAGGAGTACATGGAAGGAAAGGGCACAGGAAAGAGGTAACTATAGGAAAGAAATGGGAAGAGATCTGTGGCATTGTGGGAGATTGGAGTCAAGGTCAATAGACGAAGTATATGTGAATGGCTCTATGGAAAACAAATTAGCTCTGTAAACTTTCACTCAAATCACAATAAATTTTTTTTAAAAATGATATCTAATGATAATATAAAAAGTATGCTTCTATAAATTTGCTATGACTCAAAATTGACTCAAAGACAGTGGATATTGGTGGATACACTTGCAATAAGCAGAATGAAAATGAAAAAAATTCTTAATTGTATAAAATAGAATAAAAGCAACTACAGTTGAATAAATAAGTTAAAGAAGTTAAACTTAGTATACAGTAAGTCAAAGAAGACTTAAACAAAGGGAAAATAAAGCAAGCTCACTGGCTATACTTATATATGCAAAGACATATACTTTGTCTCTTGACATTGATTACAATTTCCCACAATGCAACAGATGTCTTTCCACTTCCTCACCATAGTTACCACTCCCCTGTGTCCTTCCTTTCCATGTCCTCCTGCCCCCCAAATTGTCTCCCTGTGCATACACAGCCATTCTCTTCTCCCATGATTGATCTTTCCAAGGAGTGTATCTACCTATGTAAATTTTCAGCTCCTATGCTTGTCTTTTCTTGGGCTGGAAGCCACAGGAGTGGGTTCAGTTCCAGACTTTAAGGGCAGCTAATGGCCATCGAGTTGATTCCAATTCATAATGACCCCCTTTGTGTTTCTGAGGTGGTAAATCTTTAAAGAATTAGATTGTTCAGTCTTCCTTCCAAAGAGTGACTTGTGGGTTTGAACCATAATCCTTCTGGTTAGCAGCCAAATGTCTTAGGCACTATGTTACCAGAGCTCCTTAAATAAAGGGAAAAATATCCCATATTCATGTATAGAAAGGCTTAATAGTATTGTGATGGTATTACTTTCCAAAATGATGTATAGATTCAGTGCAATCTCTATCAAAATTCCAGCTGAATTTTTACAAAAATTGGCAAGATATTCCTAAAAATAAGATAGAGATTCAAGCAGCCTAGAATAGCCAAAATAAATTTGAAAACAAAATGATACAAAAAATGGCAGATGCACAGATACCAATTTCTAAATTATAATGTAATACTGGAAAAAGGACAGAGAAATATCAATGGCATAGAATTCCAAGTCGAGAGAAAAATCTTTACATTTGTAATCAACTGATTTTTGACAGGTATGCCACAACAATTAAATGAGGAAAAATAGTCTTTTCAACATGGTTGTAGGTCAATTCCATTTCCACATGCAAATAAGTAAAGTTTGACCCTTTCTCCTCATAATACATGAAAATGAACTTAAAATGAATCATAGACCTAAATACATGGGATAAAACCCCTAGGGAATAATAGTAATAAAATAAGAGTAAATCTTTGTGATCATGGGTTAGGCAAAGCTTTCTTACATATATCACAATGTTGTTGTTGTTATGTGCCATTGAGTCGGACCCGACTCACAGCGACCCCTCCTTGGGTTTCTGAGGCAGTATCATTTCAGAAGTAGATTGTCCCATCTTCCTTCCGAGGAGTGGCCAGTGGGTTTGAACCCGCAGCCTTCTGGTTAGCAGTCAAGTGTCTTAGGCACTATGCTACCAGAGCTCACTCAACAAAAGATACAACACTTGAACACAAACAGAAATGTGTACTTCAAAGAACACATACAAGAAAATGAAAGGCCAATGACCTGAGTGGAGAGAATATTTACAATGATTAGTAAACCTTGTATCTGATAAATGATTATATCTAGAACATAAAACAAACTCTTAAAGCTCAACTTCAAAAAGACAAATATCCCATTTAATAAGAGAACAAAGTATTTGAATAAACACTTTTTAAAGAAAATACAAAAATAGTCAATATGGACATGTAGAGATCCTCAACACCATTAACCCTCAATAGTTCGTGGTTAACCATCATTAATTCATGGTATTCTACTTCATAACAAGCTCTGGTGACATCTTGCCTAAGGCATTTGATGGCTAACCAGAAAGTTGGCGGTTCAAACACACCAGTCCATTCACAGAAAGAAGACTGTACAATCTACTTCCATAAAGCTTTACCACCTCAGAAACACAAAGGGAGTGGCTATAAGTTGGAATCTTCTGAATGGCAATGAGTTTGGTTTATTTTTTTTTTTTTGGTTATACTACTTCATGACCCTTACTGTTGTGTTTTTGTTGTTAGATGTCATCAAGTCTATTTGTGACTCATAGTGATCCCACATAACAGAGCATAACTCCTCCCTAAGGTATTCTTGGTTGTAATCTTTATGGAAGCAGATTTCCAGATCTTTCACCCAAATGAAATCACTGGGTGGGTTCAAACTGCTAACCTGTCAGTTAGCAGCTAAGTGCTTAACCATCTCACCACCAGGGCTCACCCATTCATGTGGTTATAGTGAAGAAAGAGAGGTAATTATAAATTTAAATAAGATTTTGGAGAATTTGAAAACCTCAGCATTGCTGTTGAGAATGAAAATTGCTGAATCTGCTTTGATAAAAATCTGACAGATTCTCAAAACGTAAGCACTGAGTTACCATATGAATCTATAATTCTACTCTGAGGTACATACTCCAAAGAAATGAAAATATATGCCCATATAAAAAACTTGAACATTCAGGGTAGCATTATTCATAAAAGCCAAAAAGTTGAAATAACCTAAATGTCTATCACTTAATGAATGAATACATTAAATGTGGTGTAATCATATAATGTGATAGAATTTGGCAATAAAAAGAAATGAAATAGTAATACATGTTACAACATGAACTTTGAAATCTTTGTGTTAAAAGAGAAAGCTAGTCTTCAAAGACTACATATTATATGATTCTATTTGTATGCTAGGTCCAGAATGAGCATATTTATAGAGACTAGAGACTAGTATAACATCTGAGATGTTAATTTTAGAATAATGAAAATATAAAAACTGCATTCTACATTACAAGACTGCCTTAAGAAAATATAAATGGTGCTTATTGGATTTATTCCATGTTAAAAGATAAGATATAGCATTGCATCAATGATGGGTCTGAATAAAATATTCATAGATTAAAGGAATCATAATGTGAAATTAAGTTACACTTCTGGGAAACTGAAAACTTTTGTTGTAAAATGAACACTGAGGAAAACTGATCAACATAATACATATCTCCTTTTTTAAAAGGGAATCATTGTAACAAGAGATGTATTAACACTACAAAGTAGTTGTTAAATAATGCAGTGTAGTATGGGAAGCAGCAATAAATATATCAGTCATCAGGAGAGAAATAGCTTGATAAGGGAGTATCAAGGAAAAAGTAAGTAGATGATTTGTTATACAGTGTTAGGAAAACTGGATTTCAAAGAGGAATAATTTAAAAAAATATATATATATATATATATACGTCACTTTTTAGTGTTTTAAATAGGTTGACTATAGATAGAATAAGACTTAAATTTGAAAAATAAAACTACAGAGATAGTAAAAAAAGATAAAAGAAAAAAAGAAAGAAAGAGGGACAGAAAGAGAAAACCTTTCTAATATCAGGGTGGCAAAATCTCTTAAACAACATTTAAAATGATACAATACAGGTAAAATAATTTCTTTGTGTTCAAATTAAGTTACTTCTTCATAAAAGGCATGTAGACAAAGCTCATCGATGAGTTGAACAACAGAAGAATTTTCCCTATTTCAAAATTTATAAGGGTTTAATATAGGCTGAAAATTACGAAAACATCTTCAAATCAAAGAGATATAGCCTAAACATCAGTCAGAAGGAAAAGTAATTTTTTATAAGGTAATTAATTTTCTTATGGCTATAAATAATAAGATTTTCTAACTCACTAGCAATCTGAAATATGACATCTCAAAAAAAAATTGAAAAACAACTTTATAAACATTAGAATGGCAATAATTGAAAAACTTAGTTTTAAAACTTTTCCACTACTGAATTATTTCTTTGTAAGATTTTGTAGATATAATGATATTTTTCTAATGGAATGTATGATGAATAATTTATCATTTTTAAAAATTCTTGTTGTGTAGGATGGCTTTTTATAAATATTATATGGGACATATACATCCCAATGAACTCTAATGGTAGGTTAGGTGCAATGAGCCATGGAAAAATATTCACTTGAATCTTACCTAATCTCAAACATCACACTTTCTAAATAACACACAAGAAACAGTAAATATACTTATAAGCCTTACTTCACTGAAGGCCAGAGACAGAATATACCATGCACTGGAAGCTATGCCACCAGTATTTCAAATATCAAGGACATTTAGTGGTAGTAGATAGCCTTCAGAAGAGTTTCCAGACTAATATTCACTAGGGAGAAATGTTTGGCATTTCTTCCTGAGTATCCTGGAAATCATGAGGATGAAGAGAACCAAGAAGGCTTTTGTTCTGCTGGACATAAGGTCACTATGTGTTAAAAGCAACCCTATGAGAGTTAATTAAAAAAAAGAGAATGGAGTAGGCATAGTGGTGAGACGTAACTCATGAGAATAATAACAAGGAAAAATATTTCTGAGACAAAATCATTTTGTAAAGTGTGTTTTAGAAGAACTTAAGTGTTCAAGTAGTAAAAGATGGAAAAATAAAATATAGTGAGTATTATCAGTACAATTCAGTTATTAGAAAATTAAAGCAGTTATACTTCAACAAATTTCACTTATCTTTCAAGTTAAACAAAAATGACAAGAGAGTAGAATGAGAGATTTATTTCACAGTAAAAAAACAATGCTAAATACACACATTTATGCATATTCAATAAAAATTAAACTTTATGTAGTAATTTTATTTGAAGGAGAATTGTTTGGAAGTTTTGGTCAGTTGGAGTGTCAAATCAGGACTGTCATAGTTTGAATGATTTAATTACTAGAATAGTTTAAAACTATTTAAATCTCTGGATATTGTGGGAAAAGTCTTTTTTCCTTCCTAGGTATAGTTCCTTTCCAAATTTGGAATTAAATCATTTTACTACATGCTGAATTAAACATTATATAAACAAGAATCATATAAGTAGGTTTTAAGGGTATTTAGAGCAAAATCTATTTTCTCTCAGATAAGAATCATTTTGTTGTTGTTATTGAGTCAATTTTGTGTCTGTTGAATTCTGCTTTCTTCTATCTGCCATAATCACCAGCTTCTACCCTATTAAAACTATGCTTTCCTTATTTAATTTATCTTTGTTTGTGCAGAAATGCTAATGCCTGCCTTCAATGCTGCATTCAACCATGCTCTTATCCTATGGTAATAATTATAATAATAATGATTAATATATAGTTCAATTATTAAAGTCTCATCCAAAGTATTTGCTTCTTATGATATTCTTCTTTATATATTATTTGTCTTTTTTTCCCCCCCTGCTTTCAAGACAGTAGTTCTGTTTCTTGGTGTTAGTTCCAACTAATTTCTTTCTCCTACTGCTATCTCTCTAACAGATCATTACTCTGAAAAAAACTATGTTTCTATGGTTTTGAATTTGGATGGAATTACTCTACATAATTATCTATAAAAATTAAGTATTTTAAGTTCATAGATATAGTGTATCAGTATAGTGAAATGTAGGGCCATAGATTCAAGTGTGAGGTGTGTATAAAATAAATTAGAAACCATAAAAAAATATATTACATGGTGGAAACTGAAAACACTCAGTAAACAAATTTTCAGTTCAATACACCTTGTTTTCATGCCAGCTTTATCCCCCACATAAATCTGAACATGGGAAGTAATGTCAATTTGGGGTAAGTCAATACCACAAATTCAACATATAATACATAATAGCTACCATTCAAACAGGGTGTGTAGAGGAAACAATAATTCATTTTATCCAAGCAAAATGTTTTTCTAATGATTAAATATAGCTAAATTACTCACATGTACTTCTTTATCCAAATACCAAAGTTATTAAGTTTCTAATTTAGCTGAATTTTGAGGTTATTTTTTATATTAAATATTTCTTTCACAGCGGTTATTGAATTACTATTTCCACTAAAAATAACAAGAAGAACAACAAACAACAAAAATAATCTCTCTAGGGGACTCAGGAAGATCTATTAAACATTCTGCTGAGAGCACTCTTGATCTCTCTGTTCCTCAGGCTAAAGATTATGGGGTTTATGAAGGGGGACACCATGGAGTAGAACATAGCTGTGTGGAGGCTTTGAATAGTTGATGCATTGGAGATGGGGCTCAAACAAGCAAATAACACAGAAGTTATAAATAAAATAAAAATAGCTATCTGAGGGGAACAGG
>NW_006922769.1:224848-230609 GCF_000298275.1 Orycteropus afer afer
GTTTATTCTTCTACAGTTTGGAGGATTTAAGTCCAAGTTCAAAGCGCCAGGCTCTAGGGGCTGAGTGAAAGCCCTTCAACCTTGGGCTTCAGCTCTGCCTTCTGCTTCCAGCCCACTGAAGTAAGAGGCTTTTCTTCACTAGAGAGCTGTTGGCTGCTGAGACTGACAAGCCCAAGGTTGAGAAGTAAAAAGGCAAAGTCCCAATGTTACCAAACCACATGGCAGGCCATTTATTAAAGTCCATTGAAAGTCGCAAGGTCAGCAGAGAATGGCAGGCTGCTGAACAATGACATGGCTACATGCAGGGTTCAAGCATGCCGTAATCTTGAGACCATTCCCAGAGCTGTCTCTTGTATGTGGGAAACAGACCACATACCCAAAACAGCTACTCAGCTGCTCCAATAGATTTGACCATGGAGTTAATTACCAATCTAACTATGAGGAATAACTATATTTAGCTGTCCCACTACTCAACCAGGCCCAGCCAAGTTGACACACAAATGTAACCACCACAATTCTACCCCTTGTCAACTTGACACCTGTACAGATCTTCATGGGTGGCATCTGTACAGATCTCCTTCCCTGGGTGGCTCCAGTTCCCTGGATCCTGAGTGGCAACCTCACACCCTTGGCCTGGTGGGCTCCATTCCTTTCCCTCTTGGGCATGGCAGCCCAGCCCCTCACTCTTGGACAGTGGCTATAATTCCATCTCAATACCTCACATGAATGAGCTGCTCCATACTCCAGAACCAAGTTTGTGAAGATCTGGCTCTTTGAAACTTAGGGCGCTGTGGTGGTTCCACCCTAAAAGGTCATGGTCTTACCCTTGAGGCTGAGGCAGCTCTGCGTTGGTCTCTCTGCTTCTGTCAAATATTGCCCAAGGGCAACCTACTCTGCTGGAAATCTTCCTGCCCAAAGGACACTCAGCTTTCTTGCTCCAAGGGCTGGCCAACTTGCTACTCCATCTCATGCTGGTCTTTTCTACAAAGTAATGCCCAAAGGCTACCCACTGTGCCAGGAACCTGCCTACCCAATGGCACTCGGCTTTCTACTCCATGGGCTGGTAAGTCTGTTGCTCTTTATTGATGGTCTCTTGGCTCTGTTGCTGCTACCTCTCATGCTGCATGCCAGGGTCTCTCTGCAGGTGTTTCAGGTCAAGGACACACTCCACTCCAGTTTCCACATTTTAGGTATCTGTCACAGCAGCACTCCACTCCTGGTACCATATTCTGTTCTGGTTACCTAGTGCTGCTCTGACAAGAACATATCACAATGGGATGGCTTGAACAGACAGGAGTTTATTTTCTTACAGTTTGGAGGCTTTAATCCTGAGTTCAAAATTCCAGGCTCTAGAGGCTGGATCAAAGCCCCTCAACCTTGGGCTTCAGCTCTGCCTCTTGCTTCTGGCCCACTGAAGCTAAAGAATATTTTTCACTCAGACAGCTGCTGGCTGCTGAGACTGACAAGCCCAAGGTCGACAAGTGAAAAGTCACAGTTCCAATATTACCAAACCACATGGCAGACCATTAATTCAAGTCTATTTTGTATGATTTCTATATGTAGCTTATATAATAAGATAAAATGTGTGTGTCTTTTTCAGGGAAGAAGGTGCTATAGTTCTTTGAAACCCAAATGACAATAGAAATTGAAATATGAGAACTAAGTAGGGAGCCTAGTATGACCATTCCCAAATGCTGTTCATCTAGGTTTTAAATTCTAGAGGAGTATTGTGAATTAAATGGTGTCTCCTCCTGAATTTATGTCAACTGGAATTGTATAATGTGGCATTGTTTGGACATAGAGTTTTGTTTTTCAGATATAATTAGTTAATATTATAACATAGAAAAGTTATACTGGATTTTATGGGTCCTAAATTCAAACACTAGTGTCCCTATAAGAAGAAGAAAGAATACAGACATACAGAAGCAGATTTGAATGACACAACCATAAGCTAAGGATTGTTGACACCCTCAAAAGTTGGAGGGAGACATTGAACAGATTCTTCTTCAGAAATGCAAATTGATATCTTAATTTTAAGGCATCTGATTCCTAACTAGATGGCTGACAGTTCAAACCTACTCCTCAGGAAGAAGGTTGGGCAATCTACTTCCATAGTAATACTGCCTTGGAAACCCAAGAAGGGGTCTCTATGAGTCAGATCCAATTTGATGGGAGTAAGTTTGGTTTTTGGTTTTAGTTAGTCTTCTAAACTGTGAAAGAATAAGTGTTATGTTAAGGTATCAAGTCTGTGGTATTTTATTACAACAGCCTTGGAACATTATCGCAAAGAACAATAGCTATTTTAGAGAGACCCACATGGCCTACCTCCATTGCAACTGATTTGAGCTGCTTGGAGATTTAAACAAAGGCACAAAGAGTTTTCATATTGGTATTTTATAAAGTACAGTATGTGTAATATCTATAAGGATATCTGGTGCAAAATGGTTAAAGCATTTGATGTCTGCATGTATTGCTGTAAATTGGCTTCTGATCATTGTTTTGGTTGTGTCCCAAAGATTTTGGTATATTTATCGTTTTCATTCTCATTTGATTCAAGGAATTATTTTTAATTTCATTTTTTATTTCTCCTTTTACCCATTCTTATGGAGTGTGTTGTTCAGTTTCCATGTGTTTGCTCTTTTTCCACTGATCTTCCTATTGTTGATTTGTAATTTTATAGCTCTGTGATTTGAGAAGATGCTTTATAGTATTTCAATGTTTTAAAATATATTAAGGCTTGATTTATGGCATAAATATAGTCTATCATAGAGAATGTTCCATGTGTACTGGAAAATAATGTGTATTGTGCTGTTGTTGTGTGAAGTACTCTGTAGATGTCTATGAGATCAAGTTGGTGGATCATATTGTTTAGCTGTTCTATTTTTGTTGAGTTTCTTTCCAATTCTTACTGTCATTGAAAGTGGTATATTAAAGTCTCCTACCATGACTGTGAACTCATCTCCAGGAATTGACAGAATACCCATTGAGATGTTCCAACAAACAGATGCCCCACTGGAAGCATGCACTCAGTTATGCCAAGAGATTTAGAAGGCAGCTATCTGGCCAAATGACTGGAAGTGATCCATATTTGTAACTATTCCAAAGAAAGGTGATCCCAAAGAATGTGTAAATTATCAAATAATGTCATTAATATCACATGCAAGTAATATCTTACTGAAGATAATTCAAAAACAATTGCAGCAGTACATCGACAGAGAACTTCCAGAAATGCAAGCTGGATTCAGAAGAGGATGTGGGATGAGAAATATCATCATTACTGATGTCAGATGGATCTTAGGTGAAAGTAAAGAATATCAGAAAGGTGTTGTGGTGGTTATGTCTGCGTGTCAACTCGGTTGGGCCTGGTAGAGTGGCTGGGCAGCTGGTGGTAGTTATTTCCCATGATGAGACTGGCAATCAACTTCATGGTGGGATCTACCACAAGCAGCTGAGTAGCTGGCTTTGGGCTACTGTCTGCTTCCTGTATATAAGTAGCAGCTTTGGGAATGGTCTCTGGCCTATGGCACACTTGGACCCTGAATGTAGCTGTGTCATTGCGTAGCAGTCTGCTATGCTCTGCCAACCTTGGGACTTACAATGGACTTAATTTAATGGCCTGCGAGTGTGGCTTGATAACATCAGAACTGTGCCTTTTTTACTTGTCAACCTTGGGGTTTCCCAGCCTCAGCAGCCAGCAGCTGTGTGAGTGAAGAGACACCTCTAGCTCCAGTGGGCCAGCAGCAGGAGACAGAGCTGGACTCCAAGGTTGAGGGGCTTTCACTGAGTCCATAGAGCCTGGCACTTTGAACTTGGACTTAAAGTCTCCAAATTGTAAGGATAAACTCCTATTTGTTAAGGTCATCCCATTTGTGGTATATTCCTGTCAGAGTAGCACCAGGTAACCAGAACAGGGGCTTACATAAGTTTTATTGCCTATGCCAAAGCATTCAATTGTGTGGATCATGGCAAATTGTGCATAACATTGAGAAGAATTGGAATTCCAGAACACTTGGTTCTACTCATGAGAAACCTGTATATAGATCAGGAGACTGTAGTTAGAACAGAACAAAGGGATACTGCATGCTTCAAAATTAAGAAGGAAGTGCATCAAAGAAATAATCTGTGAAGCTGGATTATATAAAGAAGAATGTGACATCAGGATTGGAGGAAGACTCATTAACAACCTGTGATATGCAGATGATACAACTTTGCTTTCTGAAAATGAGGATGACTTATAGCACTTACTGATGAAGATTAAAGACTACATCCTGAAGTATGGATTATTCCTCAACATAAAGAAAACAAAAATCCTCACAACTGGTCCAGTAAACAGCTTCATGGTGGATGGAGAAAAAATTGAAGTTGTCAAGGATTTCAAATTACTTTGTTCTACAATCAACACCAATGGAAACAGTAGTGAAGACATCAGATGACATATTGCATTGGGCAAATCTGCAGCAAAGGACCTCTTTCAAGTGATGAGGAGCAAGGATATATCCTTGAAGACTAAGGTGTGCCTAATCCAAGCTATGGTATTTTCAGTCACCTCTTATGCATGTGAAAGCTGGACAATGAATAAGGAAATCCTATGAAGATTTGATGCTTTTGAGTTGTGGTGTTGGAGAAGAATGTTCAGAGTACCATAGTCTGCTAAAAGTACTAACAAATCTATCCTGGAGCAAGTGCAGCCAGAATGCTCCCTGGAAGTGAAAATGGCCAGACTTCGTCTCATCTACTTTGGTCATGTTGTCAGTAGGAGTCATTCTCTGAGGGAGGATATCCTGCTTGGTAAAATGGAGGTCATCGAAGAAGGGGAAGACCCTCAACAACATGGATAGACACAATGGCTGCAATGACGGGCTCAGGTATAGCAAAGATTGTGAACCTGGCACAGGTCCAGGCAGTGTTTCATTCACCTCTTCATAGGGTTGCTATGAGTTAGTGATGACTCTATAGCACCTAACAACAAAAAAACAACAACATATTTACAATTACAACTACTCGAAATTTCCCTCACTCTGTTTACCAAAAGAAAATACAAAATTTGAAGGACTTAAGGAATGTTACACACAATGGATTCCCAATTTTTGTAGAATAGCTTTCCCTTTTAATGTCATGACTCAAAATTCTATCACTGAATCTTTGCCTTGAGAGGTTCCCATGAAGTTAAGCTAAGATAATATCATGGCAACTACTTAGCATACATTCAAACTGGGTTCCTCAATTAAATGTATTACTATTATTATTTGTACAGAAAAGGAGCAATCAAAAACTTGCAATTTTAACTCAGAAATATCATGGAATCAGAGACCCATCGTGTACTATAATTTGCCTCAACCCAATACTGAAAGGTTATTTCCATTGTTTAATAGCAATAGCCATAACAATAAAATTAGTGGAAGACACATCTGATATAATCTTTGAGTTCACAGATCCGTTTATTAAATTTTATGTTGTTCAGACTCATCTCATCACTAAAGATACTCAATAATTTTTCACTGGCAAACTCATTTTCCATGAATTGGTTCTTCTATCTCCAGTTGATATTAGCATTCATAGGTGACATACTCACCACCTGCAAAAACGGTAAGGAGGCCACATGTTCTGACCTCCTCTAATCTCACAAGAGGAAGACAGCAGTAACCCAAGGCCTATTACTGCAAGGCCAAACATGCTGCCTCCCTCCAGCCCTTTCACCAACCATTCCTCCCAAAGCACCCACCACCTCTCTCCTGGGTTCGATAATTCGCTGCAGTGGCCA
>NW_006922769.1:230864-234260 GCF_000298275.1 Orycteropus afer afer
TCTGCCTCCAGGAGGTCTCCTTTAGAGCCCACAGGGTGGTCAAACTAGCCAATTATAGCATCAGAACTCTAAGCACCTGAGAGAGAGTGGGCACCTCCCAGAACATTGTTTTGTGCCTCTCCCAACAGAAATATTCCAGGTGGACACCTTCAGCAATCAGGAGCTTTTCACTTGCTCATAGAAAATCTCACCTTGGAGTTTACAAAGACTTATGGGTAGAAAAGCCACACAAAGTAATTTACTACACTGCACCACCTCATTCCTTCTCCCAGAGGATAAAGAAGTTCTTGGTTATTTAACTTTATCTAGATCAGAATGTCAAGGAAGATGTTAATTAAGAGTACGCAATTTTCACTATGTTTGTTTTCAAACATAAACAGAATAGGACATAAAAAAATTGTCAAAATTCATTCAGTTGATGATACATAATTTCATCTATACCAACTCAGTCTCACAAAATTATATTAGAAAACATAATATCTCTCAAAAAGTAAAAATATTGCGTGTCAACATAAGATGTGAAGCTTGTTAACACAACACATTCATAATATTCTCTTTCACTTTTGATATTGGTGATGGTAACTTATAATATGCCATTTGGAAGGATAGTTTGGGCAAAAATCTGGAAGCCATTGATATCAGTCTGCAACTCTGGAACACAGGCTATGAATGGAATTCTCTAACAAAATTTCTAGTAATATAATTATTCTGAAGAATTTCTAGCAGGTTTCCATATTACCTCACCTTGTAGCACTAACACAGATGATCTTTTGGTAGCTGGTCTACACTCTGTCTGAAATGAAGAAAGCATAGTTATAAATTTAATATCTTGTTAAAATGTTTGACCAAAGTTAAAGAAAATTTGTTTGGTAGATAGTGATAGGAAAAATGAATTAAAAAAAGTGTATTATTTCTTTACTCCTGTAAATTGATAGTAGATAGATTCAAAGCCAAAATTTAAAAATTAAAACTATAGAAGTAGCAAAAAATATAAATACCCTTGTACTTATAGCTGATAAAAAAATGTCTAAACTTCCTAAGCCCAAACATGCAGAAAAGATAGTTTGCTGGTATTCATATAAAAATGTCTCTTCAAAACTGGAACCACAAATAAAGGAGATGGTTTTCCTTTCTCCAGACTAATATAGGAACAATCATATCCTATAATTGATATAGGATATGCATATAGATAGAAACATTTTCAAATCAAAAGCCTATGGTCAGAAAACAATAAAGGTGGTATAAAAATGTTTTGTAAAATTTGTAATTCCCTAATGTTTGTCAATTATGAAAAGTTCTAATTCACTAGAAATTTGGAAAATGCAACTCAGATAAAAATGTGTCACAATTTTATAAAGGTAAAAATGACAATAATTAGATAGCTGGGTTTTCCCTGCTTAAACATGGATATAAATAAATGTATTCCATTGCTCGTGGGAATGTAAGTGTCTGAAAAAAAAAAGTTGAAAAAATTTAGTAAACTTGGTGTTGGAATACTTAAGACATTTATTGATTAGGGACTGGAGAAATAAATGGCAATGAGTGAGATAAATGACAATGCAGCAGTTAGTTATGTAGTTACTAATACTTTCCATGACAGTCTTTGACCCATTTGAGTTAAAAAAATAAAATGAAATTTACATCACAGTAACATTTATTAGAATTAGTTAAACACATAGGAAATATGTACAGATACTCATATTCAATATAAGTTCCTCCTTATGTAACAATTATATTGGAAGGAGAACTGATGGTGGGATTTGTCCAAATGGGAGCACAAATCATGATCATAATTTTTTGTTAAATTCAAGATGTAATTCATAGAATACCTCAAGTTATCTACATATATGATAATCATGGAAATAATAACCTTTTCTCCTTAACTATAAATTCATTTAAATCATAAAATAAAACTATTTAACTGTGCAAAGATTTCAGAATTAAATAAACAATATTGTAAAAGGAGTTCTTAAGGGTATTAAGGGTAAGAAACTATTTTCTCCAAGATAGGAATCATAAATTAAATCATAAATCATAAATTATGTATTAAGATGTAGTTTCTTGTGATTGCCATCAAATTCTACACTGCCAAACCTTTAGATTAACAACATTATAAGTTCTTCAAGTCATATTAGTATTTGAATCCAGACACACATTCTATGTTTTTATCTTTTGTCTCTTTAAATGATTATTTATGTTAAAAATTGTATATTAATTAGAAGTATTTGTTCTATGATAGGCATTTTTATATATTGTTAATCATCTTCATTTTATTTAATGGATACTAGACAGCAATATCTGTCTCCCTACTGACAGTACCAATTGTCCTTTTTTCTCCCTACTGTTAACTCTCAGAGCAGGAACTCTGAACTCTAAATCTCTAATGAGAACTCTGAAATAAATCTTATGTTATACATGTATGTATTATAGATGGACTTGCTAGGAGGAGTAAGTATTTCTCCCTATAATTATCTAAAGACAATTATAGGTTGTATGTTTATAGATACATAAATGCAGGATACTGAAATAAAGGATTATAATTCATATATGAATTGAAATAAACATGATAAAAAATGTCAATAACAAAAATAAAAAAGCTCAAAAAGCAAAGACTGCCACTCTTAAGTATTGCACTTAAAGAACAAATTCTATATGGGACCAAAATGACAATAATTCTGAAGGTATAAAGAGTTTAGTGGTAGTGAGTCTAAATTAATGGAGAATAAACACGCTGTATAGATTTAATGGGAGCTCTGTTGGTGTAGTGCCTAAAAGTGGTTGACTGGTAACCAGAAGCCTGGTGGTTCAAACCTACCCCTGGGAAGGAAGGTTGGCAATCTACTTCCATAGTGATACTTCTTTGGAAACCCAAGGAGGGGTCGCTATGAGTTGGATCTGCCTCAACGGCCTTGAGTGTGGTTTTGTTTAGTTTGTAGATTTAACATGAATATTGAAGCAATGTGAAGCATGTAACCAAGACCACTGAAAAATATGTGTAGAAATAAATAAGAATATACTTTGATGTACATATTGTTACTAAAAATAAGATAAAATGAAACACTTGAGGCATGTTTTGTTGTTGTTGTTGTTATTGTTAGATAATTATGAATTTTTATCCAAGCTTTGCCAAACAATCAGAGTACACACAAAAAAGTCCTTTATGTCCCTAGATTTTTCTTCACATAAAAGAACTTGATATTAGTAAGACAGCACAATCTATCCAATACTGAACATTAAATAAATAACATTTGAAGAGGATGGGTACAAGAAATAATAATTCATGTATTCTGGTTACCTAGTGCTGGTCTGACAGGAATATACCACAAATGGGATGGCCTTAACAAATAGGAGTTTATTCTTACAATTTTGATGCTTTAAGTCCAAGTTCAAAGTGCC
>NW_006922769.1:234455-236732 GCF_000298275.1 Orycteropus afer afer
GTCGAGTCGGCCCCGACTCATAGCGACCCCTCCTTGGGTTTCCGAGGCAGTATCACTATGGAAGTAGGATTGCCCAAGCTTCCTTCCGAGGAGTGGCTAGTGGGTTTGGGGCAAAACCACATGAGAGACCATTAATTTAAGTCCATTGTAAGTCTCCAGGTTAGCAGAGCTTGCCAGGCTGCCGAGCAATGATACAGGCTACATGCAGGGTCCAAGAGTGCCATAAGCTAGAGACCATTCCCAAAGCTGCTTCTTATATACAGGCAGCAGACCACATATCTAAAGCAGCTACTCAGCTGCTTGTGGTAGATTCCACAATGGAGTTGATTGCCATTCTCATCATGGGAAATAACTACCACCAGCTGCCCAGCCACTCAACCAGGCCCAGCCAAGTTGACACACAAACATAGCACTGCATCACTGTATTAATGTAAAATTTTTGTTCACAAGATTAGCTACTGCTCATTTACATATCATCCCTTCTTTTTCTTCTTCTCTTTTTAATTCTTATGGTGATTTGGGTGCAAGTTTACAGAGCAAATTCATTTTCCATACAGCAGCCACATACAGTTTGTCTAATGACATTGACCACAATTTCCCAAAATGTAACAGCTCCCCCCCAGTTCCTCTCCATAGTTACCTGTTCCTTGTGTCCTTCACTCACATGTACTCCTGCCTGCCCAGCTGTCTCCCTGTACCCTTCTATTCTCCCACGATTGACCTCTCCAAGGAGTGTATCTACCTAATGTAATCAGCTTATACGCCTGTCTTTTGTTTGGCTGGAATCCACAGGAGTGGGTTCAATTCCAGACCTGAAGGGTAGCTAGGGGCCATGGTCTCAGGGGTTTCACCAGCATCTATTAAACCAGGAAACTTGCACCCCCCCTTTTTTTTTTTTCTTTATGATTTTGAGTTTTGTTCTGCATTATTCTCCTACATAGATCCCCCTCCAAGTGGTTGACAGTGGTAGCTAGGCACCTTCTAGTTCCTCTGGTCTCAGTTGTATAGACTATACCTGGAAATTCTTACAGAGCATGCAAATACACTTGTAGAAACATTGTCTGCCAACACTATACATGGTCATAGGCACATTCCCCGCTTCATAGACATATCTAATCGTTCAGCTGTCCACCTATATATCCATCTGTATATCAATGTTTGCCATCACTGAAAACTCAATACTCTGGCTGCAAAAGGATTCATCTTTGTAGTCTCTAACTCTCATGCACCTCTCTATGTCTTCCTCTTCCTCAACGCCACTGTGTTGATCACTCATATTTAGTACATTTCCCTTGCCTTCAACCAAATCAACTCTTGTTTCTACCTATCTAGCAGTGTTCCCTCCCACACCCTCCTGCTCCTGGTAACCAACAAAGAACATTTCCTTCCATATATAAACCTTTCCTTGACTTGTTAAAATAGTGAACTCATACAATACTTGTCCATGTGTGATTAACTTATTTCATGAAGCATAATGTCCTCCACATTCATCCACATTATAAGGTGTTTTGCTGATTGCACGTTATTCTTTAGGGTTGCATAATATTCCATTGTATATATGTATCATAGCTTTCTTATCCATTCTTCTATTCATGGGCACCTAGATTGTTTCTATTTTTTGCTGTTGTAAATAGTGCTGCAATGAACATGAGTGTGCATATATCTGCTCATGTACTGGTCTCATTTCTTTAGGATATATACATAATCATGAAATTGCTGGGTCAAATGGTATTTCTAATTCCAAATTTTTAAGGATTCACCATACTGCTTTCCACATTGGTTGCATCATTTGGCAGTCCCACCAGCAGAGTATGAGAGTTCCAATCTCTCTGCATCATCACCAGCATTGTTATTTTCTGTCTTGTTGAACTTTGCTATCAGGGATGGGGCAGGAATGTATCTCATTGTTGTTTTGATTTGCATATCTGTAATGGCTAATGATCATGAGTATTTCTTCACGTGTTCTTTGCCCACCTGGATATCCTGTTTGGTAAAGTGTCTGTTCATGTCTTCTGCCCATTTTTTAATTTGATATTTGTCTTTTTGTTGTTGAGGTGTTGGAAATTTCTATAAATTTTAAACAAGTCCCTTGTCAGATATGTCATGCCAAATATTATTTCCAAGTCTGTGGGTTTTGGTTTTACTCTTTTGGAGAAGCCTTTGGAAGCACATAAAAATTTATTTTTCAGAAAGTCCCATTCATCTAGTTTCTCTTCTGCTGTTTGTGCATTTTGGGTTATGCTTTATAGTCTATTTATGCCATATTTAGGGCCCCTA
>NW_006922769.1:238017-238634 GCF_000298275.1 Orycteropus afer afer
TGTTAGAGTCTATTGGCTAGAATTTTGTTGAAGATTTTTGCATCTATATTCATGAGGGATATTGGTCTGTAGTTTTCCTTTTGTGTGATGTTTTCGCCTGGTTTTGATATCAAGGTTACGCTTGCTTCATAAAATGAATTTGGTAAGATTCGAACCTTTTCTATGTTTTGAATAATTTGAGTAGGATTCGGTCAGTTCTTCTTTGAATGTTTGGTAGAATTCTCCAGTGAAACTTTCTGGGCCAGAAATTTTTTTTTTTTTTAATGACCTGTTCAATTTTTTTCTTTTATTACTTATCTGTTCAGGTTTTCTATTTCAGTTTGTATAAGTTTGAGTACGTGGTGTGTTTCTATAAATCAGTCCATTTCTTCCAGATTTTCAAATTTGTTGGAGTACAGTTCTTCATTGTATACTGATATTATCCTTTTTATTTCAGTTGGTTCTGTTGTGATGTCACCCATTTAATTTGTTATTCATGTTATTTGTATTCTCTCCCTCTTTTCCTTTGTTAAATTTACCAAAGATTTGTCAATTTTATTAATCTTTTCAAAAAACCAACTTCTAGTCTTTCTGTTTTTCTATTTTCTGTTTCATTGATTTCTGCTTGAATCTTTAGT
>NW_006922770.1:0-1112 GCF_000298275.1 Orycteropus afer afer
TTCGTCTCACCTACTTTGGTCATGTTGTCAGAAAGGATCATTCCCTGGAGAAGAATGTCATGCTTGGTAAGGTGGAGGGTCATCTAAAGTGGAGAATACCCTCAACAAGGTAGATTAACACAGTGGCTGTGGTGATGGGCTCAAGTATAGCAAGGATAGTGGGTCTAGCGCAGGACCAGGCAGTGTTCTGTTCTGCTGTGTATTGAGTTACCATGAGTTGGAGATGCCTCAACAGCACCTAACAACAACATAATGGAAATTTTAAAAGTATTAAATGGTAGTAATATCACTTTGAAGACTAAGGTGTGCCTAATCAAATCATGTTATTTTCAATCACCTCATGTACATGTAAAAGCTGGACAATGAATAGGAATGACTGAAGAGGAATTGATGTATTTTAATTATGGTGTTATTGAAGAGTACTGGAAATAGTATGGACTGCCAAAGAATCTGTCCTAGAAGAACTGCATCTAGAATGCTCCTTGAAAGTGAGAATGCCCAGACTCTGTCTCACCTTCTTTGGTAATATGTCAGAAGGGACCGGTCCCTAGAGAAGGATATCATCCTTGGTAAAGTAGATGGTCAGAAAAAAAAAAAAGGGAGAAGACAATCAACAAAATAGGTTGACACCATGGCTGCAACAGTAAGTTCAGCATACCAAGGATTGTGAGGATGACATAGGACCAGGCAGTGATTCATTTTGTTGTCCATAGGGTCAGTACTTGATGGTACCTCACAATATCTTATAAATGCTGATCTCTCTGCAATATTTAAGTGAATGATTTACTTATTCTATTCTCTGACACTGTCATGTGTATATTGCAGGTTGTTAATGAGTCTCCGTCCAATCCTGATGCCATATTCTTCTTGATACAATACAGCTTCTTGGATTATTTGCTCAGCATACAGATTGAATAAGTATGGTGAAAGATACAACCCTGATGCACTACCTTCTTGTTTTTAAACCATGCTGTGCCCCCTTGTTATGTTCAAATGCCAGTCTCCTAGTCTATGTATAGGTTTCTCATGAGTACAATTAAATGTTCTGGAATTCCCATTTTTCTCAATGTTATCCATAATTTGTTATGATCCACAAAATCTACTGTTTTTGC
>NW_006922770.1:1637-2172 GCF_000298275.1 Orycteropus afer afer
TCCTTCAATTCCACTGTTTTTAATATCATATGCCACCTCCTGAAATGGATGAACATCAACCAATTTTTTTTTGGTACAATGACTCTGTTAATTCCTTCCATTTTCATTTGAGGTTTCCTGCATCATTCTATATTTTGCCCACAGAATATTTCAATATTGTAGCTTGAAACTTATTTTTTTCCTCAATTCTTTCAGCTTGATTAATACTAAACGTGTTCCTCCCTTTTGGTTTTCTAACTCCAGGTCTTTGCACATTTCATTATAGTAATTGGCTCTGTCTGCTCGAGCTGCTCTTTCAAATCTTCTGTTCAGCTCCTTTATCTTGTCAATTCTTCCTTTTGCTTTAGCTACTCTCCATTCAAGGACAAGTTTTAGAGTCTCTTGTGACATCCATTTTGGTCTATTTTTCCTTTCTTTTCTTTGTTGTCACCTCTTGCTTTCTCCATGGATAATGTTCTTGATATCATCCCACAATTCTTCTGGCTTTTGGTCATTGGTGTTCAATGCATCAAATCTATTCTATAAATGGTCTCTA
>NW_006922770.1:2837-4660 GCF_000298275.1 Orycteropus afer afer
ATTAATTTTGCAAATATGCAAGAATACTTCATGCAACAAGACAATTCAAGCTGTAATGTTTTTCCTCTTTTTCTTCTGTTTGATTAGCTATCATTTCTTCATCATTTATGTGTGATTTTCCTGGAAATGCCTATCCTTACTGTTATACTGTTATATTTAAATGCAGGTTTCTCTCTCCATATGGTCTTACCAATTTATTTTCTTCATATCTTATTTGACAAATTACAAATATCTTCTATGTCTCTTTTTTTATCTTTATCCTCTACAATATTTTAATTTCCATAAAGTCAAGTAATGTGTACACACAAATTATTTAAAAATCAACATGAATATCAAAGAAAAAAATCATTTCTGTTGAAATACTACAAAACGTTTTCCTTTTCTAGTTGTTTGTTTATCTGTCATACTATACATTTTCTGTTGTGATTATATCATTTTATTAAAGGAAAGTAAGCTAACAATTTAAATCTATCATAAAAGTATATAATGATTATAAATAATATCAGTATTAAGTTGATTGTGCCATATATTGAGTTGATAACATGCTAATTACAGTAGTTACAAAAAGTATATTAGAATTATACAAGTATATTAGTTTAGTTCAGGGTCCCATTGGACATTTTGTTCCCAATTATTAAATCCTTTAATACTAAAGGGAAAAGAGAGCAAGAGCTAAACACAATAAGGTACTTGAAATATTAGGTGAATATATCAATGCCTATATCATTTGTATTTTGTTCAATTCAAAATTGAAATTAACTAAACAAAACCTTCCATTAAATGTGACAATCTGTACTGCAATACACTACCTTAAATATAATAAGAAAGCAACTTGAGTATTGTAATACTCATAAAGGTAATAACCATTTTAATTAAATATTTTCAGTTAATCTTCTATTTCATTTTTCTTTTACACAAAATTTATAAATGGTCATAATTGATATTATTCCTCTGAACAAAAGGAGCCACCTGTTCTAAGTGTGCTGACATTCAGCCACACGACAAGTTTCCATGCTATACTCTGAAATAGCATAGACTATTATAATCATCTGTCTACACACTGAAAAGAACATAAAATTCAATAGCATAAATGAAACAAGAAAAAAATCACATCTGTGAATTTAGGGATTGGGTGTCATTTTGCGGAGAAACATAAAAGAAAACACTTTTAGTATACCAGGCTGTTGTTGCCAATTTTATCTGCAAATCATACTCGAAAATGCTACATATGTTCTGCTATTATGCTGTACAATACATGTAGATTGGATATTCATTATCAAGATTTGCTGTATCTTTACTGAATTTACTGAAATGAATAATTAAATCAAAAGTACCCTTATCCTTGTCTTAGATCATAAATTAGCAAGTGTACCAAGTAGATAATATTTATATATATATATATAATAAATCAATGATTTTCTAAGCACTTTGGCTGTGGTCTTATGGTAACATAGTAAGTAATTTTAATTTTTCCTGGATGTTTTTTGTTATACTTTTTTTCAATAAAGTTAACAATGAATTACTGAAATATTATATAATTTTAAATGATTTTTAGCAATGTCACATGAAAACACTTATTTGAAAACAAGTCGCAAGTATGATATATAAAAGCATAAGATTTTAAATAGATGTGAATTAAATGCCAACAACTTTTCAACAATCTCTGCATGTACAATAATTAGATGCATATACATTTGTTGTTGTTTGTTGCTGTCATATTCACATTTAGCTATTGTGTTATCATAGCCAAACATTGTCCTGAAATATTCCATATACCTAAAAGGCCTGATGAAGCTCAAGATCAAGTCTGCGTTCTTTCTCCT
>NW_006922770.1:8330-9278 GCF_000298275.1 Orycteropus afer afer
GATATACTGCCCATTCCTACACCATCCTCAATCATTGCCATGTTTGAGGCTAATCACTGCAGCCACTGTGTAAATCCATCTCATTGAGTGCATTCTTCTTTTTCACTGACCCTCCACTTGACCCAGAATGATATCCTCCTCCAAGGAATGGTCCTTTGTAATAACATGACACCAAATGATGTGGACAAAATCTGCCCACTCTTGCTTATAAAAAACATTATGGCTACATTTCTTTCTAGACAGATTCCTTCATTCTTCTAGCAGTCCATGGTACCTTCAATATTCTTCACCAACACCAACCACAATTCAAAAGTATCTGTTCTTCTGTGGTCTTCCTTATACACTATCCAGCTCTCAAATGCATATGAAGCTATTTTAAATACCATAGCTTCAGTCAACTGCAACTTAGTTTTCAAAGTGATATCTTTGCTCCTTAACACTTTAAAGATGTTTTTGCAGCAGATTTGCACAACACAATACATTTAATTTCTTGACTCCTGCTTCCCTGATCATTTATTGTAGATCCAAGTAAAATTAAATACTTGACAACTTCAATCTTTTCTCCATTTATCAGTATGTTGATTATTGGTCCATTTGTGTGGATTTTTGTTTTGCTTATGTTGAGGTCTAATTCATACTGAAGACTGCAGTCTTTAGTCTTCATTCAGTAAATTCCTCAAGTCTTCAATTTCACCAAACAAGGTTGTGTTTTCTGAAAATTGCAGGTTGTTAATGAGCCTTTCTTCAATCCTGATACCACAATCTTCTTCATATAACCTGGGTTTTCTGATTATTTCTTCAGCATACAGATTAAATAAGTATGGTGAAAGGATCTAACTCTTATGCACAGTTTTTCTGATTTTAATCTATGAAAAGTCCCTTGTTATAATCAACAACTGCTTTTTGGTCCATATACAGATTCCTTATGAGCACAGATAAGTAAGTGTT
>NW_006922770.1:11803-12932 GCF_000298275.1 Orycteropus afer afer
TAATTAGTCAAGCAAAATTTTATCATGTGATCTCCCACATCATTTCCTTCACCAAGGCCATGTTTTTCAACTACTGATGAGTCTTTGTTTCCAACTTTTATATTCCAATCACCAGTAATTATCAATACATTTTGTTTGCATATTTAGTTAATTTCAGACTTGAGAATTTGGTAAAAATCTTCAATTTCTTCAACTTTGGCTTTAGTGATTAGTGCAAAAATTTGAATAATACTGGTATTAACTGGTTTTCCTTGTAGGTGTATGGATATAATCCTATCATTGATAACATTGTAGTTCAGGATAGATTTGAAATGTTCTTTTTGACAGCGAAGGCAACACCATTCTTCAATTTGTCATTCCTTGCAGAGTAAACCACATGATTGTCTGATTCAAATGGCCAATAACTATACACTTCAGTTCACTAATGCTTAGAGTTTCAATTTTTATGTGTTCAATTTCATTTTTGACAAGCTCCAATCTTCCTAGATTCATACTTTGTGAATTCCACATTCTGATTACTAATGGATATTTGCAGTTGTTTTTCTCATTTTGAGTTGTGCCCTAATGAATGTTCCAAAAAATTTACTCCATCCACATCATTAAGATAGACTCTACTTTCAGAAGGAAGCTCTTCCCAGTTGTATTTTGTATGCTTTCCAACTTGAGGGGATCATTTTCTGGTACTACATTAGACAAGAAGGAGTTCTGGTTGTGCAGTGAATAAGGGATTTGGTTGCTAACCAGTAGGTCAGCAGTTTACACCCACCAGCTTCTGCTCCACAGAAGGAAGATGAGACAATCTACTTCCATAAAGATTTACAGCCTCAGAAAACCACTGGGTGTTGCTATGACTCAGAATTGGCTCAATAGCAGTGAGGGTTTTACTGCTATTATTAGACAATATTTCTTTGCTATCTATAAAGTTTTCAGTGGCCATTTTTTTAGATTATTTTTTCAGAAGTGGACCTGGCCATGTTCTTCTTTATAGACTGCCTTATTCTGGGAGATCCACTGAAACTTGTCCACAATGAGCGGCCATGCTGGTATTTGAAAAATCAGTATCATAGCTTCTAGAATCACAGCAACCTGCAACCCACCATAGTAAAACAAATTGATATACTTCTGTGTA